>NC_050181.1:7523116-7530616 GCF_008315115.2 Sander lucioperca
ACATTTGGGTCGGACTTGCGTTTATTTTTGTCAGTGTTTTAACCGCTTGAGGTAAGTTAGCCTACTACTAATGTTTAGCGTCATCTCAGCCTCGAAAGCAAACAAACATACTGTTGTGCTGTTCTTTCTCTACTAATGCAGCATCTTCAACAAATTAATAACTTTATAATGATATGACAAAATGTACTGTATACATACCTTTTTGCTGTCGATGCTTTAAACACGCATCTGATGTCAGCCTTCTCCGCACAGCATGTGCTCTCCGTGCAGCGCGCAGTAACACGTGTCAAAAATAAACAACACGAGGCATCAGTGATAGTTTTTATTTTGCCTCTAGAGGCCGCTATTGTAATGCATGATGCCAGCAGACCCTTCTCAGCGCTCGCGCATGTGTAATGAATGACAGCGCGCGCTTCTCAGCCGCTCCAGCAACGGACGCAACCAGGAAAAACTATCGGTATGGATTTTTGCCGATAACGATAGTTCCACCAATCAACTATTGGTGCCGATTAATCGGCAAAACCAATGAATCGGTCGACCTCTAGCCTTTTTGGTAAAGTTCCTAGGAAATCTCAGCCCAGAGTAATTCATTAATAGTAATAATTCTCCCCAAAACAAGTTTCCTTTTTATTTTTAAAGAACTATACAAAAAAAAATGTAAACTTTTTTTGCAACTTTTACCGTCTATGTGAATCCCTATGCAGGATTATCAAGGCTATAACGCAATGTCCACGAGTAGGCTACCATTAATAGGACAGGATAGGATCATAGAGACACAGCAATTCCTGTTTTTCACCTTTATGGAGGCAAAAAAACCTGGCTGGTAAAAAGTCACAGTGGCAGGTGGTCAAAAAAGTTAACTTCAGGCCCTGATCACGAGGCTGGCGAGGCAAGGCTGAGTCTGTGTTGTTTTTCAGACAATGGCAGCTACAGACTGTTGTTGGAATCCTCTACAGTGAAATACAGTCAAACTATTACACCATTTTGGGGTCAGCATTTTAACTGGTTTAATCCAGCTGCTAGCTAATGGTAGGCTAACGTTACCTGCTGCCAGGTGTAGTGTTAACTAGCGTGACATGCCGCGATGTTTCAGTTGCCTCTAACGTCCATACTTTTTTTCGGAAGATATAAGAGACATAAACATAAACATCCCAGTATGAACATCTATATCGCTCTAATTTACATCATGTCCTAAAAGTTGTAAAATTCACTTTTAGCGGAGTGCAGAATTATTTTCCTTCCTCCATTTCTTCCTCCATGAAGAAATGAGCCCGAGGCCGAGCGGTTGGGAGGCAGGGTTAAAGGAAACACTAATGCGCTTGCTCTATAGACCCCAAGATCAAGGTCATTTCATACACAGAAGTTTAACTTTTTTTGCTTCATGCGCCAAGCAACTTTCATAGGAATGAACAGGGCCCCGCCTCCAACGCTGTATCCAGTTCTCTTTATACATCCATGTTTTTACTCTCACCATTCATTTGAAAAGACAAACTACTACAAATTAAAAATGATGCAACACAAAATACATTAAATATTCTGCTCTTTTTTTCAGTCACAGCAACGTATGAGTATTTTGTTTTACGGCCCTGGAAAAATCATTTAATCAGTCACTTGATAAATCATATTTTATTTTTAAAAAATATGATTGATTTTATTTTTATTTTTTATTTTATCTCATCAAGGCTGCATTATGCATTAATGCCATTAATGTTAATTGCAACATATATTACCCAGAATGATGATTGTAAAAGCACGACAGTGGCCAACAAATTAGGCCATTTTTCACTTATTTCCCCAGTATTTTCTGCTTTACAAATGTGACTCTGAAAAAACAAATCTGAAACCACATTTTTAAACATGGGGGACTGATCCTGCCAGCAGGGCTCATCACGATCTGGTCCACTGAACAGATTTCAAGGTGATACTGAGTGCTGGCTAATTAAAGGTGAGTTGATGAAAAAGTCATGACGTGGGAGTTAGGGGGAAGGGAAGTTGTATCTGTGACGTATATCTGGCTGAATGTTTTAACCTGACACCAATCCCCCATCAGGCAAGATTATTTTTTTTTTTGGCTTCCTGCGGCACTACATTTCCCAGAAGACACCAGACCAAAACAGCAGGTGAGCTTATTGAGGTTGCTAATTTAAACAATGGCCTCACCCTTGAGTAAAGGTCTCAATTCACCAGGGGAAACCATGTGGTTTGTCAACAAGAGCAACAGGTACATAGTGAGTTCATCGCTTATTGCTGCTTCCACTCATTGTATTTCTGTTTCAGTCTTTGCCTTAGAAGAAAAATAGAGTCAGGATAAACACACTGATCTCTCTGCAAGAATATTTTGTCTTGAGATTGACAGCCTCTAAACCCTTACTGCCTGGGGTTACCATGACATGTCACCATGTACGCAAGCAGCTCATAGTGGAAAAAAATGTGTCCCATTAAAGCCTACGTCCAAAACAGAGCTTTACTCACTCGGGAGCAAGAGAGGATTGTGACGGTTGTGGTAGTCAATGTGAATGATGAGATGAAAAACACTAAGGGGGAGTAATGGAAAGGTTGAAGGGAGGAGAGGAGAATCCATGCCACATGTCCCTGTGTTTTGTAAGTGCAGTGGGATTCTTAGCCCGGTCTAATAAGAACTAATAAAGTTGCTTTGCCATTGTCCGGTATTGATTTCTTTTTTGCTCTTCTTGATGACTGTAACACCAGCCTTAGAGATGTTGGTTCATATGTCTGTCACAGCCTTAGAAGCTTTCATTGGTTTTTCATGGTGAGTTATTGAATGCGATGTGCAAGGCTTTTATTAAGGCACCTGTGTGTTTGGGGAGATCTCGTCTCAATTGACCTGTGGTAAGTTGAAGTTATTAAAACAGTCGCTCCTCGCACTTTTCTCACCAACCCTGTGCCTTCATTCCCATACCTCCTTTGGAACCGCACTCCAACTTGATCACTTTCTTTCTGGTGTGACAGCTCCCTCCCACTTGCTCTCATTCTTCATTATTACTCTTCTCTAAGTCTACCTCTCACCCTCTTCCTCTCATGCTACCCACCACCCACACTCTCCCCTGGGGTGTTCTCCAACTCTGTAAACCGCTTTCAACTCATTCTCTATCCACTGTCCTGTCAATTTACCTGTCTTTTGTTGCCTGAACTTGCCACCGCCTTGTAACAAGGGATCGTTTCCCAGGGTCCTGTGACAGCAAAAGTGAACACTTGTCATATTACTTTCGTGACAGAGCGGCTCTTTCTGGCTCAGAAGTGTCTAGGCTTGTTTGTCTTATTTCTTTTTCCCAATTGTGTTCCTGTCCAACTCCAAAGACTGCACCTGAATTCACAAACACACCTGTATACACAAAGAGCAACAGCGTGTTCCTGTAGAGTATCGTCATAGCGTTACAATACTTTTAATATATTCATTGTTTTGGAGCACATCATCAGCATGACTGAATTGAGAAAGCAAGGATTTTCTATGCTTCAAGTGTGACACAAAGAATAAACTTAAGAGGCTTAGTCAGTCATTTGCAGGGACGTGACACAGCCGTATTGGACTAGCTTTGTAAAGATGAGAAAGAAAACAAAAACGACTTTTGGGGTTTTCATCTTTTCAGAAAAATAAAGATTACAGAAATAATCTGAAGGTTTCTAGTTGGGGAGGAAAACACTGCAGTCAAACATGGGCGGTAAAGGGTTACAAAGCACTAAACCTAATAGGTACATTAAGTAGCAGGAGTGCTATTAAATGGATCCAAATATAGTCGGGAGGCATCATGTTCACAAAATTATAAATGCTTCTGCATTTGTAAGCAGATATGTAAAGGAAAAGGGTTGTAGTACTGTTTTAGAGAGTGAAAAGAATACGATTACACTCACCAAGTGTATTGTTCTGCTTAAGAGTGAGCTCTAGTGGCAGCATGCTGAACCACAAAAGAAGTGCCAGTGACAGTAAAATGCATTATTATCGAATTGTAATAAATTCACTTGTAATACAGCATGAATCTCTTGTGTTGGTATAATGATGTTGGTGGTGTTTTTACCTTCCTTTTGTAAAGAAAACATCTTGCAGACATTCGTCAATTTGGGTGTTAATAAGAGCACAAAGACCACAACAGTCGTTTATCCTTTATATTGCTTAAAGTTTTAAGGTTACTAATGTTGGGAAAAATTGCTACCATTTCACACATTAAGGAGAATTCACAACCTTCCTCAACACCACAAAAACACATAATTCTCTGAAAACAAATATAAAAACATCCAACAACCAGAAAACACTCTTCAAAATGACTTGAAGAGGGATTCTGGTAAAGGAAATGGCACTATAATGGCTCTCGCAAAGTGCTTAGGAGATCACAATCTCCCGAAACAAAACAATAATCTGCAGCCTGGAGATTTCACTAATGAGAGATAGTGAGATAAACTATTGACTTATATTACAGTCGCAGCTGAAAGCCCTTTAACCACTTTCACTTGGCAAAGATTGTTGATTCAATAACTAAGTGTGACATAAGTTATGTGCATTTTGGACTGTTGTATAAAGACAGACTCAGGAGCAATACTTGATGATGATCAACAGAAATAAATTTACCAAGAACTGCAGTCTTAATTGTTTTATGCGTTACATTTAGGTGCTTAGATGCTCGGTCTGACTAAGAGCAAACTTTTTTGTGACGCATTAGTAACAAAATTAAGAGTTTGTTAGAAAAACACCACACAACACCTTAACTTTGGCTCTCTATCATAACTTTGGCTATGATAATAGGGAGCTTTCCTTCAGGTAACTGATTGAAAGCAATTGAGCAATAAATCTCCTGCCGAAACCATGCTGTACACACTCTGGTTAAAAAGCAAAGCTTTTCTATATTCAACTTGTTCACCTGCATATATACAAATCACTGTAGATGCTCAGCTCTCTCGCTCCCCATGTGTCTCTCAGCACTGCCTCTGCAAAAACCCTGTTTATTATTCATGTTTATCACACCACGTCTACTGTTTGCTACCAGTTTCATGGATGGACTGGCAGCAATTTAGAGTTGCTACATGAAACCCAGCTTTACCGTCAATACTGAAACGGATCCCACTTAGTTCAACACAGCCAACCACAATGATGTGTGCTCGAAGAAAGGCATGCACACACAAACGTATTCAAACTGCCACTGCAACCACCCACACACCAAACATGCGCGTCGTGCGTGCGTGCGTGCGTACACACACACACACACACACATATATTCTGGAAAATGCCTGTCAGATCACCACTTGAGTTCATGTGTTTTCTCAACACCATGGACTCTGGCTTCTCAGACACAGCTATCATTCAGCACAGTAGAGGAAAGAAAGATGAGAGTAATACTGCAGTAATCGCAAATCTACTGAGACTGTGGATAATTACCTCAACGATTTCCTTGCTTATTAAAAACCAATTTGGGTCTAATACCCTTTTCTGGGTGCCGCTATTACAAATGAAGAGATGATAAAATACAAAGGCAAGTGTGCACCATTATCCTGTATATTCCCATTTCAACTCAATGTTTCTTAACATCCTGTGAGCATTTGTTTTATGGTTTTATAGCCAGCTGTTGTCAGCTCTGCAAACTTATGTTTTTTTCTTTCAACAGACTTCAGTGATTAAAAACATCCTTCTCTGATATAAGACTAACTTTTTAATGAGATGCAACAGCATGGGAAAGTCAAGGTCCAGTTCAAAATAAAAATATAATCAAAAGTAGCACTGATAACAAAAAAGCCAAATGCAGAACTGGAGACATATTTCATTCTGACATTGATTACAAGAAGTCTGTACACAATGACTAACAGCATATGACGAGTGCATAAGATCATTACATCTGATATTTCCAAGACAAAGGAACTTCCCTTCATTAGTCAAAGCCGAACAACTTTGACTAATGAAGGGTTGGATGAATGTTTTTATCAAGTCAAACCTTTTCATGGAGAATCGTGATTACACTAAAACCTTTCTTACCCAACATGTGGGGTCACTTGATAAGCAAATGGGCTGTCAAGGAAATGTCTTAAAAAGTAAATATTAAGATAATTTAAGTTGTTTTCATATTTAAAAAAACATTCCATTAGCAAACATAAAAACCTTTAAAAATTATGTTTCATCACCCTTGAACATTATGAACTTTACAAGACTACTCATTTATGCAACCTAACATTCAGCACCGTTGTATACAAAGTGAAGGAAGAGGCCCTTCCTATGTGGTAGGATAGCAAGTTAGCAAAACATTAGACTGGATGATTTACCTATTCCCCTATGATGCTATCGTGGATCTATCAGCCAGCATCATTGAATAGCTGATTGAGCTGTCAT
Source organism: Sander lucioperca (assembly GCF_008315115.2). Classification (NCBI taxonomy): domain Eukaryota; kingdom Metazoa; phylum Chordata; class Actinopteri; order Perciformes; family Percidae; genus Sander; species Sander lucioperca. Next base: position 7,529,445 of record NC_050181.1, read on the forward strand.
GCGACAGAATATGAAGAGTGAGGGGATTACCCAAAGGTGAGACTGTGCCCTTTAAAACTCATAGTTCCCTTGGCCAGATCATACTTGTGTGAAGCTGGATTTAGTGCTCTTGTATATAAAAAAGAGCATTCTTGACATCCTGTGACTTTATGCTGATGTACAACATATGCTTCAAATACGCTTATTCACGTATTACTGTAGTTCACTAATTAACAGGTTATATCTCATATGTTTAATCCGTACAAAAACCTAAAGTGTAAAAACAACAAGTTTCCAGTTTTACAAGAAGTTATGTATTTCTTGGCCCTGGAGCAGTGACCCCGCCCCTAGAGTCTCCGATGGTTGCCTGAGTTTAAAGCTACGTTGTGTAAGAATTTCTCCCATCTAGCGGTGAAATTGTTATGACAACCAACTAAATATTACTTTCTAGCCCCCCCCCCCATTCCGAGCGCGTTCTAACTCCTGCGGTAGCCAAACCCAAAATTAGCTCTTAGTATCTCCATCGTTTACACGCAGCTGTTCTAGCTGTCTGTGTTACAACTGCGTAACGTGAGTCGTCTGCCAGGGAAATCACGACGTTATGCACAACCATGCTATAGTTAGCCAAGCAACTATGAAACTTCGAATTTACACAAATAGGCAGAATTACCTGTCGAGAAGAAAGCAGGCAACTTCGGCGTCCCTTTTAAAATCCTTGCTCCTTATGAGCTCTTTCCATCTTGGAAAAGCCACTCCAATATTAACTTTGGTCTTGTTGCTTTGCCTGTCGCATTGTTTCTCTTTTTAACTTCCTTGGCGACTCCGTTACATGTCCTAGAGAATAGGTGTGATCCTCCATTTTCAACAGGCTTTCAAATCTGGCGGCAGTCACGAGTAATCTTCTCCCCCTCCCTGGCATTCGTCACGGTGCTACCGAGTGTAAAAGCGTGAAAGGCGGAGGTATGTCCCTCTTTGGCTAATGTATTTTAAAGATGGAGGCACAACATGGCGGCCGTCATTCGAGTGACTCGCTCCTATGTATTCTGAATGATTCTGAATGGCAGATTCTACACGTACGAGAATACTTTGATTAGTTGGTGGAAGTAATTACACATGAATGAGCACATATTTGTGAAAGAACAAAGGGGTTTTTGCTAAGAATCAACTCAAAAAATTACACAATGTAGGTTTAA
>NC_050181.1:7535616-7613116 GCF_008315115.2 Sander lucioperca
GTGCAGCGGTGTTTGTGTTGCCTGTATCGTCTGTTTCAGAGCATCAGAGAGAAGTGCAGACATATCAGTGGCACCGGATTTCGGTAGCCAGCCCTATTCAGGAAGAAGATTTTTACAAGTAAATGTTCCAATCAATGATCCAGGCAGAACATTCTCGTCTCCATCCTTCATTTTACAGTCCAATGGGGGCTAGAACGGCTCCGGGTCAAACGTCAATATGGAATGGATTAATCTGCGTTATTTTTTTTAACGCGTTATTTTTTCTCAGGTTAATTAATCGAAATGAACGCGTTATTTTGACAGCTCTAATAAATATATATATATATATATATATATATATATATATATATACATATACACACATACATACACACACACACACACACACACACACACACACACACACACACAACAAACCAGTTTTATGCTACTTGATATTTACTTGGAGGTGGCAGGAAAATCTCCATCCTACATTGTCTCAATCTAACCCCAGAGATGCCCACATGATATGCAAACAAAATAAGATGCCTGGATTCTTTAGCTTTAGCCTGCATGTCCCTGCTGCTGGGGCTACATTCGTCAAAGCCAGCATGTGTAGATGCAACATGGCAAAGTAGCTGTTTACTCTCAAAGCTAGTGAAGGAGACATTAAATAAATACCTGCATGTCTGCAGAAAAGGTTTCTCAAATGAATGTAATGGATGAAGATGTGTGTTTTGTTCCAATCATTTGATTTGACAACTTTTTAGAAATAATATACTGCAATCTGCTAGGTTACATCTTTAACAGAGAGAGGAGAAAGCACATTAATATACACTGCTAAGATGTTTCCTTGTTTAAGCAACGCAGGATAGGCTTGACTCATTAGCAACGAATCAACATGATTGGATGCGGATATTTTCAAATTAGTGAGAATATGCAGAAGGAGAGAGTGTGACACCGTGTTAGCATGCTCCAATAGAGAGCATTGTCCATGTAATAAAGCTATAGCTATTCAAACTGTTAGCCAAGTGTGTGTGTGTGTGTGTGTGTGTGTGTGTGTGTGTGTGTGTGTGTCATAACAGGCAGCACACACAACTGCCATCCATCACCCACACATTGTCAGCAGGAGAGCAAAAGAGTACACACATATGCACACACATACACACACACAAACACAGCCTTAATGTGTGCTCCCGCTTGGCACGGATTGAAGACAAATAGACAAACACACACACACACGAAAAAAAGTTCTCATCATTTTTCATTTTTTTTTGTTGCTCCTTACAGTCTGAGACCTGTTTGTACCAGCCACCACTGACTTTCAGCTCGAAAGCCTTCGCAAGATTTAATAATAAATAACAAAATGAATACAATACTTGTCCCATTGGGACCATTGAATTAGAAATAAAGTGGCATTTAGCCAAGTGAACTCTGGAGCATTATTATTTTTGTCATACTGAGCTGGCAATCCCAAAGATGAGGCCTGTAACCAGTCCAGTGTTTCCCACAGGTTGAGAATTTACTTGTGGTTGTGGGTGGCGTGGGATGTGACAGCGCGGCGTGTGATGGCTGGGTTCAGTAATAAACTAGTCAAACAAAGGTTTAACTATTTATTGAAAAAAATGACCACATAAGATAATTTAGAAAGAAAAAACGTACAGATTAAACAAACCAGACTAGAAGATGATACAGATGAAGTGTATTTGTGCTGTGTCAACTAAATCAGGTCAAATAAAATGTATGGGTGAGCAGATAAAATACCTGATTAATGTTTCCCAGAGCTGATATGTATTAACAACTTAACCTTAAACCCATACTATGACTAATAGCCTACAGAAAGTTACATGTTATTATAAATCTCACCCCGGTGTGCACCTCCTAACTCCTGTTAAATCACATTAGTCTAATGCTATCTACAGTCAATTCTTGTTCATTTTGGTTGTTATAGCTCATTGTTCGTTGTTTTGGGGATCCTTATAACGTTAAACACTATACATGTCTGTGTTGCACTCATTAAGATCTCATCTGAAAAGTTTCCTGTCATTTAAACAACTCTGGATTGTAGTTTAAAACTTTTACAGCACACAAACTGTCGGGTTTTATTCGGGCTTGAGTGCATAAATAACGTTACAGTTAATGGCTGCGGGCACGGAGAGAACATTAAACGAAGGCTTGGTTAGCAACAATTAGCTTCGGTTCGCGGCTAGCTCCGGTTAGCTCCCGATAAGGCCGGCTACACATTGGATGCGTGGCGTGAGCATGTCAGCTGCGTGGCGTGTCCGTTTTTATTTCGGCTCCCATGTTAACAGGTTAGAGCTTCCACACTGCCTGCGTGACATGCACACGTGCATGCTAGAAATAGGACCGACGCCTATTTTTCCCGCGACAAGCAAGCGTGTTGGAAGCGTTTCCATTCAAAATAGAATAGGAAAAGATGTTTATATGTCATTTTGACACAAATACATTTAATAAATGACATTTTGATGTTTGAAAGTCTCTAGCTTTTGACATAAATGCAGATATAAATGTAATTTAAAAAATAAATAATTATCGATTTTTAAATATTGCCATCAATACTGCCAACGTCTTTGCTGTAATCAAATCAGTATATATTTATGTTTAACATGAAGTATACTACTGCTTGAGTGTAGTTTATCAATGGGAAACATGCATGTGTACAGACAAGGCTAGCAGACATGTTTTTTTTTTTTGTTTTTTTTTTTAAACCTGTCTTGCCCTGCAGCTTGGTATACAGTATGAGGAGCTGAATACCTTGTTGTGCCAAACATATTTTACTTTAACAAGAGAGTTTTAATATACTCCTTTGTCTGTTTTATTATTTATATTATGATTTGTCACCGGGCCGGACAGGGGGACAAAAATGGGGATGGGGGGCACAAACACCACACAAACAGACATCACAGAGAAGGGACCACACCTGCAAGAGAATGGGGATGGGGGGTGGGGACAACAGAAAACAACAGAGGAAAACAACAATTGCACAAAGCGACGAAACCTGCAAGAGAACGGGGAGAGGGACTTGGGGTGGAGAAAGACAAACAAACAAACAAACAAACAAACAAACAAACAAACAAACAAACAAACAAACAAACAACAACAAAATGACAAAGAGACAGCCAGCCGAACAACAGCCATAAACAGCTGATATAAGAAAACAACTGAGGTAGAATGAAAAGGAGGTTACAGTCAAGCAAAATAACAACCTAAATGTGTTTGTGTGTGTCTATATGTGTGTGTCCATTTCAGAAAGAGAGGTAACTTAACCTCAGAGTCAGTTACTATGGTAACTGAGCCTGTGAACCTAACCTGTTCGGGAGCAGGTTTTCTTCAAGAAACCTCGAGTTTCTCTCAGTCTCCTCCCTCTGACACAGCGCTCTTTCATTTCCTCATTCATTCATTCAGTCTGTATCAGGCGCAATTTAGCGCAGTTTGTTATTGGCATGATTAAAAAAACAGGGTTGGTTTATTAACTGTGTTAGGCAGACTATAAAACGTTTTTTTTTCTCAAAACATGGCATTTCCTTGTGTCGACGATCCCGTTGATGAAGAAGCTGTATTACTTCACAGGGAGTTAAGCATACGTCGGGAGATGATATTGAGGGCCCGACGCATTTTCATTTCCAGATAACTACCTATTTTAGCGGTATCGTTTTTCTTCCCAGTCTATCAGTCATGTAGCCTACATAACCTTATCCGTCCTCATATCACTAACATCACCCATCGTGGACATGCTCTACATCCCAGCACATTATTTGTGTCGCATTACGTTTTTTTGCAAATGGCAGTTTTCCTTACAACATTGGTGATGCAGAGCATATTAGTAAAGCCACTGTATAGCAAAGCTCCGGAAGAGTGTTACTCGCTCTGAAACATTTTTTAAACGTTTTTGTAGTGTTCCCTGGACACAAACCAGTAAGAGACATTAAAAAGTTTTATTTTATTATAAAATAAAATATTATGATTTATAATTCTGTTAATGATGGTGCTGCAGCCTCAGAATGGGATTAGTAGGCCTAGGACTTTTTCGCCTGCAGTATAACTGCAGTATGCACCTAAATGAAATAGATTATAGGTTCAATACCATTTCACCAGTAATATTAGGCTATACTTATGATTAAATATGATATACACTATATTGGAACTTACGCATTTACTCTAGCAGCAATTTTCTCCCACGCAAATTCTCTCTTTTGCAGCAGCTGCTGTGATGCTTTTTTAACGAAATACATGTTCAAACTCGCTGTATGTGCGCATGAGTATTTCTGCCGACCCGTTTGTTTGTGGTTGTTGCCATGGTGAATCGTAGTATCATGGCATGAACCTACTCTGAGTTGATTGAACCAACTCAAATCAGCTGTTCTGAAACCGAAAACTCTGAGTTTCCCATCTCAGGGTAAATCAACTCAGACATCAGGGTTGGACTCAGAGTTTGTTAAACCTCCTTCCTGAAACGGGCCCCTGCTGTGCAAAGACATAGAAAACGCCACGCAGCTGCCGCAAAATTGACACGCAACAGAAACGCCACGCTCACACCACGCATCCAGTGTGTAGCCGGCGTAACTCCAAATACAGCAAGCAGAACACACTCCCGCGGAGAAGGTGAACAATCAGACTGTGTAAATGACGTTCGGGGAGCTTTCACAATGGTGTGACATTTTTACAGTTTATCAGTACAGTTAATCCCACAACACAAGTAGCATGCGCTACTACTAACGTGCTACTACTGGCTCTGTGCCTGAAGTGAATTGCTGACGCTGTGACATGCACGCAGTGCGCAACTTCACGAGGTGGAGAGGCTGGGGGCCGCTGGTCTGTGTGCTATAAAATTACATTGTTGATGGGGAAAAAAATGTAATTCAGATTTTATCTACCTGGGGGGGGGGGGGGAGACACTGGGAAACACTGCAGCCGTGGCTGTTTACTTTCCATTCAGCCATATCATGATCAATTCCCTACTTTTAATTGGATACACTTTGTAACCTTCTGCTAGCACTGACTAGTAATTTACTGGAAGGGATGTCTTTATTTTTGAGGTTTGTTATTTCCTTTTTCTGTTGCGTAAAAACTTTGCAATGGTGTCCTCAGAATAGAAAAATGGATGAACAAATTAATTAATTAATATAAATATGCCATGGCTGCCAGAACGGCTCTTGATATTTCACACAGTAGCCATTGTTATGACTTTGAGGCTCTAATTAGACTCATGAGTTGAATCTTTGTGGTTGTTGTTGTTTTCTAGGAAGCAGACAGGCATGAAAATATTGGGAAGGTAAAAGGTTACATTCACACTTTCACTCAGTGACAAGACATGCTGCGATTGGACTAATCAAATGGCTTGTTGCCGATGTAAAGCAAACGGATGAAAACATACTAATTAATATTGACAATGCGTGTCAGGAAGGGGTGGTGTGGAAGGGAAACATGCTAAATTACACAAGATTAACACTAAAATGTTAGGCTTATGTGCAGTTTTATCTGAAATGTTGGGATGTTAATAGTGTCAGTCACTCAGTTGCATGTAAAGACGCGAGATGTCAATATGATCGTATTGATGAGGATAAACTAACTATACCTCTGTTGCATTGGAATAGCATCTTTCACTGAAAATCTTTATTCTATAGCAGCAGGTCTTCAAGCAATAAGAACAACATGTAAGAAACTAAAGAGCATCATACTGAGAGCACTTGCTCCCAAACACAAAATCACATTTTCCACTTGCGCTTAAAGGTCTCCTTATCTTTTATGATCTTCTATGCAGTGTATCTCTTTAGATCAAGGACAACTCATGTTACAGTGTAACAAAGTGGAATTTTACCTAAAAACATATTATGTCAATGTCAAATGTATTTACATAGCACATTAAAACAACTGTGGTTGACCAATGTGCTGAACAAAGTTAGAATATCATATACAAAAATTATCCATAAAATACATTATTACAAACAAATTAAAAAGACATTTGACGCCCAGCTAGGACCAAAGGCCAGAGTAAAAAGGTGTGTCTTTAGCAAGGACTTAAAAGTAGTTAAATTAGTGAAGAGTACATTTGACATCTGGATTACATTTGCAGTATTATCAAAGTGTTTACTGTGAAATGGTTATCTTGTAAAATATGTTTAATGGATCTCAAACAATAACACAAAAAGAAGAATTTCCACATTTCAGTCCAAGATCAAAAAAAAACTATTAAATCCAAGCGATCCATAGTGAGTGTGTAAAGGATGCATGCAAACAAGTTCTACTTCTCAATGTTAAAATGAGTTTGGTTTCTTGTTTCCAGTTCATTTATTTCATTATTGTGTCCTTTTTTGAGCAAAGTAAGCAAACTATGGGACCATGGTTTTCAAATTCATCAGCCTGAAATCGCTGATGAAACAGTAGTAAATTGTCCTCACAAAGCATCAATGTACCCTCCAAAACCACAGTGTAAACAAAGCGCTGGGTATTGTTATGTGTAATGTTTAATGCAATGCAGTGTCAGTCATTGAACATGGTTGTTTTGGGAATATCTGGAGCATCACTAAGTGGAATTTTATCCATAAAAATATGAATAAAGAGACACCCATCTGTTAGGACAACAAATGTTCCTTTCAATTGTGAAATGTGATTTATTTTTATTACGACTTTATTTTGTCCATAATCCCTACTTTTTTCGTTTTTTTAAAAGGAGTGCAGTACAGTGCGCTCTCTCAGGATGCAACTGGGCACTCTGACACTTGTCAGAGTTGGCTGTCTGACTTTTAGCCTTATTGCAGCAGTGAGTCACTTTTTAAATGAGCTCATCATCATATTTTAGGTAGGGCTGAACGATTTTTGAAAATAATCTAATTGCGATTTTTTTCCCAAATATTGCGATTGCGATTCGATATTCGATTTTTTTTTAAGCTCTTTGTCTTCTGTATTATTCAACAAAGAATAATAATATAATTTATAGTATGAACACACAATTACACACTGGACAGTTAAATAAGTAAAAATATAGTATATATCTATATACACACACACACGTGTAATTTTTTTTACAGTGCACAGAGAGGAGCTGCCTCCAGTATGAAGGTAAATATGGTGCAAAACGGGAGAGCTTGTAGAATACAATGTGAGAACTTGCAGAACAAAAAATCTGAACTTGTATGTTAAAATTTGCACTTGTAAAAATTGAATTTGCACTTGTAAAAATAAAATTTGCACTTGTAAAAAATATTCACACACATGTGATCTGAATTTGAAGTCATACAAAGAAAAAAAACATGAGCTTGTAAAAGAAATCTGAACTTGTAAGTTGAAATTTGCACTTGTAGAAAATGTTCACACACCTGTATTCTGAATGTGAAGTTACAGAAAAAATATTCACAAGTGTGTAGATTGATATTTACATGAACACAATGACAGCTGCAAACTTATAATGCAACATTTACTCGTATTTTTCTTTTTTTTACTCTGGTTCATTTTCCATCACAACCACAACTCAGTGATTACAACCTCTCGAATCTGTCACTGCAACTTCACATATGTGCTCTCTCGCATCACAAAGTGGCGAATCTGCGCCTCGACTTTCACAACACTCTTGACGATACATTTGGTGCAAAACTAATTTGTACCTGTGGACGGGAACGGGAAAAGCCTTCTTATATACAGTCTATGGGAAAAGCAGGGTTTCTATCGCCAGATGAGGAACAACTCTGTCCGGCTTATTTATGTAGCATGGAAACTTGGTGGAATAGCATGCTAGCATTAGCTAACTAGCAGCCAGCCCGCTTCTAAATAAATATCTTTTAATTATCTAAACACTTTTTAACAGTCAAACTAAAACACTGGCGGTGAGCTCCAGGGCCTGCAGCCGCAGACGGACTGTCATCAGTGGGTAACAGGTGCCAAGTTTCGCATCCCTGCCGAGAATTGCATCCACTAGGGAAAATAATGATTTTATAAGGCAAAGTACTGTTTAAAAACTAGGCAATAGTAAATCTCTTTGTCATGTTCATCAATAATGATTAGAATTTTAGAAGGTTTAGAGACATCAAGGTTTTATCAGACTCTGTAGTAGCATTTCCTTGCTACCTAGATGCAATTTTCGGCAGCAATGAATTCTGCAGAAATGATTGTTTCTGCCCAAGCGGGTGCAATTCTTAGCAGGGATGCACAACATCAACAAAGCAAGCTCTGGTCATGGCTGGGGGATAGGCCGCTGCTACCGGATGTGGGGCTCTCCGTGTCCCGCTGGAGCTCCGACTGCAGGTCGAGGTCGGCAGTGAAGCTTTCTGGCAAAAGCAGTGTTGCTACGCTGGTCGATCCCCACTGATGACAGTCCGTCTGCGGCTGCAGGCCGTGGAGCTCACCGCCAGTGTTTTAGTTTGACTGTTAAAAAGTGTTTAGACAATTAAAAGGTATTTATTTAGAAGCGGGCTGGCTGCTAGTTAGCTAGCTAACGCTAGCATGCTATTCCACCAAGTTTCCATGCTACATAAATAAGCCAGACAGAGTTGTCCCTCATCTGGCGATAGAAACCCTGCTTTTCCCGTTCTGTTAGCTCAGCTAACTGCTAGCTCTGTAAGTTCAGATTTTTTGTTCTGCAAGTTCTCACATCGTATTCTACAAGCTCTCCCGTTTTGCACCATATTTACCTTCATACTCCAGCCCCTCCCCCTCGTGAAGTTGCGTGCTGCCGTGTGCACTTGCTCAGAGAGGCTATCGTTACGTTAGCATGTTGCTGGTGTTCTTGCCTTGGGATTAACTGTACTAATAAAACTGTTGAAACACCGCGGTCACGCTGCTGTGAAAGCTCCCCGAACGTCATTTATCAGTCTGATTGTTACCCCTCTCAGTGGCAGCTCCCCCACTCATATCTTTATAACAAAGCTAGCTAACTGCTAACCGGAGCTAACCGCTAATCAGAGCTAATCGTTATTAGTATTAGTATATATATCGCAATTAATCGTTCAGCCCTATTTTTAGGGGCCAAATTTGGGAAGCTAGGCGTGGTTAGGCGTGGTTAGCTGATGGTCAGGGCCAGTGCTGACATGACACATGAGGGGGCTTGTTTGTGTGATGCTGATTTAGCCCAGGCCAAAGGGCAGGTGTGGAGATGGATTGAGGAATTGATTCAGGAAGCGGACACGCTAACACTATTTAAGACAAAGATGCTGAAAGACAACACAACTTTTGTAAATACACCTTTTAAAGTGCCCATATTATGAAAAAAAAAAATCACTTTTTCTGGGATTTGGGGTGTTATGTTGTGTCTCTGGTGCTTCCACACACATACAAACTTTGTATCTCACTCTAAACAGCATGGATGGATTTTTTTCAAAGTTTGTATGTGTGTGGAAGCACCAGAGACACCAAAGAACACCCCAAATCCCAGAAAAAGTGATTTTTTCATAATATGGGCACTTTAAGATCCTTTGAGGGGTGGTAGCAAGCAGTGTGAGCGAGTGGAGTCATAACCTATATCAGTGGTTCCCAACCTGAGTGTTTAGACCTCTCCAAGGGGTCACAAAATAAATCTGAGGGGTCACAAGATTTAAAATGCCTCAATGAAAAAAAAAAAAATCAAACAAAGACATGAAGTGAAATACAATACATGTTGCTATATGCATTTTCTTGATATATGCATTTAGTATGTCATAATTTAATGAAAACATGTCTAAAATATAAGCATACATTATAAAGGAAATATATACTACAATGTGCATTGTATTTCACTTCATTACTTTGTTTAATATGCATTCATTTAGGAGTTTTGAATCTTCCATACAAGATGATAAATAAGATAGGAAAGAAAGATAGGCTAGTTCTGCTACACTTTTTATATCCATTTTTTTCTCCAATAAATGCTTTTTTCTTGTGAAATATTGACAGTGTCACTTCTTAAAGTACCCATATTATGAAAAAAACACTTTCTGGGATTTGGGGTGTTATGTTGTGTCTCTGGTGCTTCCACACACATAAACTTTGAAAAAAATCCATCCATGCTGTTTAGAGTGAGATACGGTTTCTGAATGTGTCCTGCCTTCAGTCTCTGGGTGAGCTGTTCAAAATCGGCACGGCTTGTGACGTCACAAGCCGAAACGAGCAGGCTAACCGCAACCATTAGCTCGTAGCGCTAATGCTAACGCTAGCATGCTAATGCTAGCATGCTAACGCTAGCATGCTACCTCGCTCTCAATAGCAAAGCACTGCTACAACACACACAAGTTCACCATAATCTACAAAAGAACTACTTACATGTGCGCCCTCATTTAGAAGTCTCCCAGCTAATCCTGCCTTGTAACTGACCGAAGTTGTAGAAACAGCCTCTCTTTTACTGTCTATGGAGCTAGCTAGCTGACATGATCTACATCTGAGCTACTGCACATGTGCGAGTGCAATCAAAGATAGTACAGAAGAAGAAGAAGAAAAGAGGTCTCACTCTGTAGCTAAAACAGAGACCAGCTGAAAAGAGGATCTGCAGCAGTGAGAGAGAGCACTGCAGTACAACAAAAATATGGTGTTTTTTGAAAATGAAACCATGTAAACCTATTCTGGTACAACCTTGAAATACAATTATGAACCTGAAAATGAGCATAATATGGCTGCTTTAAAAACTGAACTACAATATGGAGATCGGGCAGCGGAATCCAGACGCCGCCGAAGGAGGACGCTAGGGGGGCGGACGAGGAGCAGTAAATGCGGAACAGCAGCCATCTGACAGCAGGAGAGACCAACTCCAGCAGGCCCAGTTCCGGAGCGTGGATTGAAACAGCGGCTGGGTGAGTCAGTTTAACACCGCACAACCCCTCTTAGGTAGGAAAGTGTACACCCATCCAGGCAAGCACAGGTTACGTTAAATGCATCAGGGAGAGGAGACAATATAACTAATGTTACAAGCTAGGTTAGCTTTTAGTAGCTGTGTGTCTTTGTTATACGAGCCCAGGTAAAATTAGCCTGGTAACACTGATGAATAGTTAATTGAGAAATGAGTAAAGAACAAATCAGGAACGACTTGATAATTGATGAATCGTTAATAACTACTTTCCTAATAATTCTGAATGGAGGACTATATAGTAGATAATGAGTTACTAGAGAACAGACTGGGAAACCCTATATCAATAAGCTACGATCAGTTTGTGAATATCTGTGAATTGATCACACTGACCACTTTCTTAATGAGTCATTCCTGATTAACTCTGGACCAGCTGCTGAGTGGCACAAAACTAGTAACGACTCAATTACAAATTACGTGAACATTAGTTACTGATTTAATCTTTTTTCATAATCACTTTTCATCATCCGACCACTGTTATCGTAATCAGTAGTCATGACAACACTCTCTGGTAGCCTGGATTCCAGCAGTGCATCCTGGTAGAGTTATGATTGATGACAGGCTCTAGTGCTTCTCTCTCCATCAGTGTGACTTTGGTGTTTGATGTCTCAGCCCTGCCCCAGGCCCTTCTTCAAGCTCTCGCCTCAAGCAAATCATCTCATCGCCCAAGCTGGCTGCACTCAGACCAAGGGGAGCCTGAAATAAGAACCACCAGATACAATACAAGGCACTGGCCACAGAAATTTGTCTTGTGGTGTTTCTCCAGAAATATCTACAATATGTGATTAAACCAGCTGTGGACAGAGAGGCGAGGTGCTTAAGGGATCAGAGCATAGGGACGAGCTTCTTGAACACAACATAGTGAAGATAGATGTTGGGATTATTTCACAGTTAAGTGTGCTCTTTAAATCGTTCTTGCCTGGAGGAAGGAGGAAGAGCTCATCTGCTGCCCTCTTGCTGAACAGTACAAATCTATGCATGAGCAATGGTAGCTAATACAATAATATATAACACCATATTTATATAATGCAGTAGCTCTTGAGTAGAAGTGCTCTAAGACTGTGCATCAGGTGGCCGTAGTAGAAATGTCTAAGTGAAATGCGTATCATCAGAAAAATACTTTTAGATACTTAACTTAAAAGGTGCTGTAGGTAGGATTGTGAAGATCCAGGACTTAGCCAAAGAATTTGAACATCGACAACTTCTCAGTCCCTCCCCCCTTTTCTGCTAAAGCCCAAACGGTCTCCTAAGCCCCTCCCCCCACAAGGGAGAATGAATGCATGTGCATGAGCAGTGATTGACACGCAGTTAGACACCCCCCTGGCCATCATTGGTGCATCTGAACAGGGAGCTGTGGATTTTTCAGTTTCAGCAAATATGAAAGAAAGTTAGTTTTATGAGTCTTACCTACTGCATCTTTAAAGGGGAACTATACAGTTTTGTTTAGCTTAATTTACCTTAACTGAACAGCTTCGGAGTCATTGGAATGGTTATATGACTTTTCGTCTCGCAAAACTGCATAGCAACCCTTTAAATCGACGGCCTTGGTTATATCGAAAATATATTTTCCTGTGCTTTCAGGTGGGCAGACATCCAGCATTTGTTGAAGGTCAAGCTTTCTTGCCTTAGAAGGAAGTCTTTGTTTGCAATTTCAATAGCAAAGTATTGACTTGACAACATGTGGTACGCTATTCAGATGGAGACATGGATCATTTCTTTCCCAGGAGCTCTAAGTGGCCCTGGCCAAGCAACATCTTGGCTTATGAATAAACCCCAGTATGATGCATGGGAGAATCTTTGATCACTTTATTTCTAACGCACATACGAACTAACTTGCTTCGTCTTCTCACTCACTATTTCTTTATCTCCACTCCGCACCGTCTTCATTTTCTTCTAGTATTGTACATATGTGTCTTTATCAACATTTCCACCACGTACATATACTTACAGACTTCACCAAAACAATGACATACTTGACACTCAAAATATTAGCTTGCCGCTTTCGCCATTTGGTTAATATAGGTGTACATACTCTGGAGGGCCCTGAAATGCCAATAGACTTCAAAATGACATGAAAGGAGAGTTGTCATCATAGGTGGAACTGTTCTTGTATGGCAATTGATCAGATTACTACGATTTGTCATAATGCCAAGACTGACATTTCATCATCCATTAGGGACCATAAAATTGTAGGGAAGCAGCCTCATGGAATTTAATTAAAAAACAACAAATACCACAATCCTTTATGTTTGTCTCATCCTAGTACTGTGAGCTTCAGCCAGAGTCAACAAAAAGGGAATAGTCTTTATTGGTCATATTGGATTGCAGAAGTAATTTTGTCTGGGTCTGGGCGTATATAACATAATACACACACACACACACACACACACACACACACACACACACACACACACACACACCAAACATCTACTGGTTTACAGCTTATTAAATGTGAGGATTTGTTGTCTTTCTCTGATTTAAATTATTGTTAAAGGGGTGATTGAGTGATTATATAGGTTATTTTACACTGTTCCTTAAGGTCTCCTAATAGGGTAACATTGGTTGGGCTGAAAATGGCCCGAATGCTATTTTATTAGGTCCTTAACTACCCTGTGAATATGGCTCTATTTGGAACAAGAGCTTTTCTTCCAAATATGGTATGCTCATGAATATTTAGATGAGCTGCGTGCTGATTGGTTTGAGCGAACCCCATAGAAACACACTGGAGACGAGACAGCAGGTCTCATATTTCAGACACTGCAAAGTTATACATTGTTTGTCGGGCTATTTCGTTATTAAATTCACTTCTGAGACTTTTTTAAGCAAGAAATCAACTATATAAAGCTCAAATATGGGTCGTTTTACGAAAATTGATGGCTAACTGCAAATTTGGTAAGACGTGTCAGACTTTAGCTAGGAGCTCCACACAATCTAACGAGAAAGCGGCAACCTCCATACCCAGTGAAAGTCACCGTTTCCCTTGGTACTGGACTACCGGAATACTCGGGGCTACTGCTGGCTGGCTGCCAGCTGCCGGCATAACGAGAGTAGCTATATTTACAGTTTGAATTTCATCACGCCACTTATATAACATCTACCCCAAGGTCTTATAAAGCTAACTATGGTGTCCGATTTCAATTTAATGAATTTTTGTGAATTCCAGAGGAATTCTAAGAGGAGGCTAGCTAGCTAGCTCTCATTGATAGAGCTCCATCCAGCCGCAGGCTCCATCAATGAGACTCGCGGACAGGAGTTTATTTCCCCGATCGTTTGTTTAAATAACTCAACACATTATAATTACACACATTATAAGATTAACTGCCGTGATGGAGCTCCATCTTCCTTACAGCAGGCCAGGGTCTGTGAAGGAAGTAGGGCTGCAACAACGAATCGAAAAATCGATAAAATTCGATTATTAAAAAAGTTGGCAACAAATTTCATTATCGATTCGTTGTGTCGCGCGACACGCCACTCAGTCGCGGAGATTGCAATTGAGTTGAGTGCAGTGCGGAGTGGCGTGGAGCGAAAGAAGAAAAAAAGAGCAGAGCGGGGGTAGAGGAAATACGGAGAGAGACCGGACCCTTAACGTTGTTCTGAAACACACGGCGGAGACATAGAAATCAGTACGACCTAAGTCATCCAAGGTGTGGGAGAATTCACACTAAATAAATCAAAAACGTGTTAATTGCAAGATAAGCAAACGCGACATGGCATGGCACGGGCGCACCACAGTGATGATTCAGCACCTAAAACGTAAACATGTTGGAGTCCTTGATGAGGAGGAAGGGAGTTCAACAGCAGGGTAAAGTCACTACACAATCCTACTTTTGTTCCGTTTTGAAGTGAGGAACGTAACGTCCCTCCAGTGGTGCTGGTGTGGTGTTTACTCGTTATCCAGCTGACAAGCATGACAAGCTAGCGTTAGCTCGTTAATAACAGTAGTAAAGCAGGACTAAAGACACGTTTTTATTCACTCGCCTTTTTTGGCCTATTAATTTTTCAATCTATTGTCATATATATATTCTGTGCTTTGTCCCATATCAGTTATTGTTGACATATATATATATATTTGTGTGTGTTGTACTTTTTAATTTCATTTTAAAGTTCTTTTATAGCACTTGGTCATCTTAAGCTGTGTTTAAATGTGGTGTACAAATGAACTTAACTTGCACTTACTACAATGATGGTAATAATTTAATGAATAAGCTTCAAGTGAACGTGTGTGTGTGTGTGTGTGTGTGTGTGTGTGTGTGTGTGTGTGTGTGTGTGTGTGTGTGTGTGTGTGTGTATCTGCTCTTTGAGTTACTTACCTTTACACAACTATTAACTAAAACAAGTATGTATGTATGTATGTATTTATTGAGTTGATGTAAATTAATGCTTTTTTTGTTTTTTTATCTGATTCATCAATTAATCGAAAAAATAAATCGACAGATTAATCGATTATTAAAATAATCGTTAGTTGCAGCCCTAGAAGGAAGGCAGGCCGGGCTGCGAAGCAGCAACACAAGCAGCACCGGCCGCTGAACTCCGACAAACAGTTGGACAAAATTTGCAAATAGACATCAATTTTCGTAAAACGGCCCATATTTGACCTCTACATAGTTGATTTCTCGCATAAAAAAGTCTCAGAAGTGAATTTAGTGGTAAAATATCAGATTAACAATGTATACAATTTCTGAGATCTACGCGACCTATTCAGAAGACTAAGCTGACCTCAGATCAGTGGTGTAGCCTATGTAAATGTTTGGGCGTGACAAAGATAGAGACTAGAGCCAAATGAGGAGGAGCCGCCGAGTTGACGTCAACTAGGAGGCTCGTTGAGATTTGCCCGTTTTCAGAGGCAGTTTCAAATTGTGAGATTTGCAGAGGATAGAGGTGTCAATGGGATTTTGAGGTTCTATGTATGTCCTAGTTACCCACTAAACTGTCATTATTCAACTATGACAAGGTAAAATCGGTTTTGCATTCAATCACCCCTTTAATTTAATATCTTTGGATTTTTGGCTGGTTGGTCTGACAAAACAAGAAATTTGAAGACATTACTTTGGGCTCTGGGAACTTGAAATTAACAATTTTCCACATTATTTAGACACTTTAAATATTATAAGGCTGGTAATACTCCCATTTTAAGCCCATCTTCAGTAGTAACCAATGATATTAAGGCTGCCACAGACAGGGTAGTGAATTCAAAAAGCATTGAGAGACAGTCTTGTTGGTTTTGGTCCATTCATGGGAGTTGTTGACATAAAAATATCTAAACACTAGCTTTATCTTTAGAGCAATTAACTGTATAATGGTTAAAAAAATTGTATAAAGCATAAGTCTTTTGCTGATGTACAATGTTTAGGCTATCAGTATGCAGTGTGAAAAGAAATGAGAATACACTGTAGGCTACAGTGGACAACTTTGGTACAGCGGGCGTCTCCTTTTGGATGAGCACCCACAACTTCTTAAGCGTTTTATCACTTTGTGTTTGTTGTGGGAACTTTACTCTTCACAGTGACAGCGTAGCCACGATCAGTGTGTAATTTGCACATTTGACACCTCACACACACACACACATTCCCAACACAGAACAATGATCACTGTTCTGATTTGAATCGAGAGCAGATCAACCTTAATGCTTTCCAGGTTACAACTCAGCAGTAGCGATTAGGGTTGCAGTGGTATACCATGGTATGAAAATTGACAGTTATTATACCATGTACATTTGTTTATCTACAAAATTGGAAAATAAATGCAACCAAATGGAGAATCTTGCCTGTGAATCTCCTTTCCTCCTTGACTGCCGGTCAGTCTCATCGACTTGTGCCGCACACACACAAGGAGCGGAGAAAATGTTAAATGAGAAAAGGCTCACTCCTGCTCCTATCAGTGATTAGTTGTTTATCGGTTAATTGCCGTTTTTAATTTAACCGATTAATATATTAACAGACAATGATACTACAATAGATATGTAGATTTGCTGTAGTATGCAGTTACGCCACTTGGTGGAGCCTTGTACTTTTTAATAAGATTGAGTTACAGTTGTGTTGCCCAAAAGAGCCTCACAAAGTGTAACAAACACCTCGCTGCCCTCCGAGGAAGAAAGAAAATACAGGTTACAGTGTGTGCATTGCTCTGCTCACTGAGGCGGTCCTGTTGATTAACTCCGAAGCAGAAAGTTGTGAAAATTCCACAGAGTTGGTGGTGGCTGTGCGGTTTAGCTACCTGCAGCTGATGCTAACGCTAAACTAGCATCTTGAACAGAAGCAGCTGCTTGGTAAACACAGGCTGAGAGCTGAGGGTCAGACTGCTCCGAGTAAATGCATTTTAGCCATGGCAGTAAATGACAGATTAAGTAGGAGCGACAGTGTTATTTGTCCTCGGAACATCCCGTCCAGCTGAGCAGCGGTTTTCAGCTGCTGGGCTAACGTTAGCTACATTGAACACCACATTAGTCCATCATGTTGGATCAGGTGCGCAGACAGGAGCTCTGCTAATTTTAAATGAAGTCATTATTTTGTGCTATTTAGTTTATCATTCAAGTAACTTGGTGTTTGCTTGTTACTTCATCTTTTAACTCTGGGAAAATCTCATACCATTGCAACCCTTTTACTGATATGATTGTTGACCTTTGGCTCTCTTAACCTCGCCACAACAAGCAATTAAATGGAAAAAAGTTTCACAGGAAGATTAAAAAAAAACTGAAAAATAAAATCTTTCTCGCTTTTTGTTTAGCTCCGGTCGAGAGAGTGGACTCACCTCTGTGTGTGCACTATTAACAGAGATATTGACGTTTTGAGCCTGGCCGTTCAATGAATCTAAGCATCAACTGGTGAGTGTTAAAAACAAACAAGTCCAACCTGCACAAATAAGACCAAGCTGCAGCCTTCAAGCCCTCCAGTCCCTTTGGCTCACACCAACCTCTACTCAGACCTGCTGAGAGGTAACCCGCTAATCAAGCTGGCCATAATGCTTTAAATCAGCCCACTCACTCAGCCTTTCTACTCATTTTCCTCCCTTCCCTCTCGGTTTTTTTTTTTTTTTACTTGGCTCCTTCTTTCCTGCCATCACTCCCACTTAAACCCAGTTCGCAGGAGGCCTGACCAAGCGGATTGATTTCCAGTAAGGCGGTGTCTGGAGCACATTCTGGAGCTTTCCTGATGTATTCATCCTCCTTTATCGCACTCGAATCTCAAGGGGCGACCGTGTCTGCTCCTTAGGCTTTACTGCAGACTCACACACACACAAAATACATAAAAGCTTACACACAAACGCACAGAAACACATCCACTTGGAGCCCACAGTACTGTAATTTCAGTATTTGGCTCTTCCCTCCAAAGGCTCCTGCTTAATAGCTAAGCATTATTATTGCCTTCTTTGTCTTATTTAATTTTATTGGTCTTTCACAATGGAGTCAGTCTTATTGAAGAATAAATAGGCATTTCATTTATAGTAATGAATTATTCCTATATCAGTATTAATGCTACAATACATGAGGCTTATAGATCGGGCAACTTAAGTGTGATGCACTCTCCTTTGACCCATGTAGCCTACTGCATCCATGAACCTTTAGCCCACAAGCTGTCGAGGGGAAGAGGAGGATCCTCAAAATCCCTGGTCTTCTCCCAGTGCAGACACCCAGCAAGTCATGCCCAATTAATGCCGGGGTCAGAGTTTTAATACACTAGCCAAACATAGTTGCTATTCAGTCCGCTATACCCCGAGATCAGGACCCGGGATAATGAGATTTCTTTGCACCTGGTGATTACACCGAGCAGCCAACCAGAAACAAAAAACGGAACAGGACGGCAGGATAATCCCACCAGTGGTTCTATTGTTTGAATCGATCCTCACAGCCTTGTTCTATTCTTAGCCACATTCTGATGTTTCCTCCAGGGTCAGGGTTTGGGGGAGTATCACCGAAGTCCTGAGGTTTTTTTAAACACACTTAACAGTTAAGAAAATAGGAGGGCTTCGACTAACCCTCGTTTTCATTATTGAATAAACTGTTGATTGCTTTTCAGTTAATAGATTAATCATTTGGTCAATACAACGTCCGACTGAAAAAAATGCCTTTCACAAGTTCCCAAAGCCCAAGCTGATATCTTCAAATTGCTCATTTTGGCCAACCAAAAGTCTAAAACAAAAATTCAAATGAAAACATTTAATTGACTGATGTAAAGTTGAAACCGTTATTTTCATTGTCAATTAATCATACCATTATTTTTTATCTTAAAAAGATTATAAGATAAATTGTTTGTAATGGGCATTATTTTCGAACATTCAATAATCAGTTTTCCAAAACCCAATGTTACATTGTTTTGTCCAAGTCTAAATCCCAAAGATCTTCAATTGGAACCTTATAACAACAAGGCAATTAAAAGTGCTTTAAAAGCAGCATACAATTAGGGCTGCAACCAACAACCATTTCCAGCATCTATGAACCTGCTAATTATTTTCTCAATTAATGGAGTCATCTATTAAACATTTGGCCTAAAAAAAACAATACGTAATTGAAATTAAATACGCTTAGAGCCCAAGTTAACATATTCATATTGCTTTTTTTGTCCGGCCAACCATCCAGCTTGGCAGTTTTGCATATTAAAATTACTTAAACAATGACTAGATTATCAAAATGATTGGTCATTATTTTTTGTTGGTTGAATGACTGATTAATTGGTTCATGATTTCCGCACTACAAACGACACTCTTTTGAACATGAGGGCTTGTCCTTTATCCGATAAGCGGCTTAATTGGTGAAATTTCCTTTTAAATGTTCTTCAATAATTAAACAACGTGATGCACTTTTTAACAACAAAACCTACATGTTTTAAAACTTTTTAGTGCGGCTGACTAAAGTCCAAACCTGGGAGACAAACCTCTCGTTAGGATTCCAAACACGTAGTGAAGAGGCTCTCTTCTTTTGTCGTCGTGTCTGATCCTGCGTACCACGGTTGAGTGAAAATGCTGGCAGTGTGACACGGGCTGAATAGCAGCTCAATAATGATGAGATAGATGTATGACAGCCACTCACAGGAGAGTGTCAGCCTATTTGTCTTTCTGTCTCCACAGAAAGATGGATGACCCTTCAACCCTGCGCTGGTGGAAATATTCACAGTGCTACCATGTCACGAGAAGCGTATCATCATCCTTCACCCTTCAAGACTTTACAACTTCTTTAGACTGAATAAGTGTTGTTTTTGACGTTTGCTGTGGTTTTTAACCAGTCTGTGAGCTACTGGCATTCAATGGATAGTGATTCATTATGTTGAAATGGCAAACCTATAGCCATATATAAAGTCAGTTTTAATTAAATCATTAAATTTGACAATGTATATTCCTAATAAGGCCTCACAATCGATTAAAACATTTTATCGCGATCAACGTTTTTCTGTAATGCTTCTTTAGAAATAAAACTCGCTCTAACCTACACTGCACTGAAGAAGACCTCACAGACCAACGGATCCTGTTTCTTCCTCATGAATGAACAAAAAAATAGAAAAACACATTTGGTACTGTAACTTTCGCCATACATCGAAAGAGGAATTATTAACTAAAAGTTAAATCAACATTTAATTATTTTTAGAAAGGGTATCATCACAAAATCTGCATGTAAATATAATTCACCATTTTCTATTTTGCTTTATACATCTTGTTAATCAGTAAAGATTAATTACTCAGCAAGAATATTTAGACACGTCCTCACCCACACACAAGTCACTGAGGAACAGAGGTCAGTCCCAGATGGGACATAGACCAGAGCAGGGGGCAGGCCGGAAGATTGGAGGAAATCATTATCTACGTATACATTTCAGTCCCTCATTTCCCTCGGGGAATGCTTCACTCATGTTCCCAGCCTTCATTTTCCAAGCTCACATCAGCTGTATAGCCTTTCTATAGCAGGCAATCAGTTGTTCAAGTGAAATTCACCTTCATTTGAAAAAAAGAACAAATTCACTCAACTTTCCACGTGCAGCTTTTGTCACAACAAGCTTAAAGTGCTCATATTGTGCTTTTTGGCTTTTTTTGGCCTTTATTGTTCTATATATCTTTTTTGTGCATGTAATAGGTTTACAAAGTGAAAAAGCCCAAAGTCCACTCCAAAGGGACTAACCATCTTCAACAGAAAACACTGTTCACAAACTGCTACAAACCGCTCTGTTGTAGTCCAGCCTTTACTTCCGTGACGAACATGCGTCACTTTGTAACACACGTTATAATGCTCGCCTAGCTGCTAGCACGGCACGCACTCATACTCTGCTTCTGACTGGCTTGTGGTGCTGACCTAGGTACTGCGCATGTGCAACTCCAAACAAAGATGGAATAGAAGGGAGATGCCTCAGTCTGTAGCTAAAACAGAGAGCTCAACACACCGGGTGAAAAGAGGAGCTGCAGCAATGTGTAGTACAACAACAATATGGTGTTTTTTGAAAATAAAACCATGTAAACCTATTCTGATATAACTTCTAAATACAATTATGAACCTGAAAATCAGCATAATATGAGCACTTTAAAACTAAGACAGTCATCTGATCGACTTCAAGGACGTGCAGCACATTGCTTGGTTCAGACTCCTTTGGTGGTGCATTACACTCTGATGACTCCCACGGTTCCCTTGGTAACAGCAGGTTGTGCTGGGGAGATCAGAGAAGGTGCGAATTGAGTTGATGCAACATTTGTTATGATGAGAAGATGAGAATGGGTGGATGGGTTTCCTTGTCAGCTCTCTGGAGCATTGACATGTCATCCAGTTCAATATGGTTATTCTATGATTACTTTTACATTTAACCAATTTCATTAAATAGAATACACCATAAACAGTATGCAGTATTTTCATTGCTAGATCTAATAAGGAGATACTTTTTTCCTTTCCATTACCTAAAAATAAAATATCCATCCAATTTAGATTTCCAAAGGATAAACCACGACACTCTTAACCACGACTTTCAGTACCAAAGGTTAGCTTATTTTTTTTACATTTAGTAGTTGATTTAGTGTTTGTATGACTTTATATTTTACAGCCATTAAGGGACTTTTGAGGTAGAAAGTAGTCCCAAATTCAAACTCAAGAGCCTATTTTACTCCAATGCCCAACTTGTTCCTGAAAAACTCCTGCGTCTGATGACAAACTAGACTTATTGGCAGTGACCTAATGTACGCATCAGTGATTTGTCATAATAAATT
This sequence comes from Sander lucioperca, assembly GCF_008315115.2. Classification (NCBI taxonomy): domain Eukaryota; kingdom Metazoa; phylum Chordata; class Actinopteri; order Perciformes; family Percidae; genus Sander; species Sander lucioperca. The sequence continues at coordinate 7,557,593 of NC_050181.1, forward strand.
TCACCTTTGGGGTTCTTTAAAAAAAAAAAAAAAAAAGTTAGTTGTAGAACTAACATTTAGACAATAGAAAGGGCAAAAATGGACCGCTGATGGCATCAGGGTTTAAGACACTGACCATTAAATTGCAAGTATGCCAGTATGAGTCCAGCTGGGGACCTTCCTTCCTTTCTCTCTCTCCTCATTTTCTACTGTAAGCTGTCTAAAGAGGTAAAACATCAACAAGCCTTAAAATACATACAGAGTTGTCTCAGCCAACTTGTTGCAGACACTGCAAATGCTGTGTATATTGTAAGCTAATGAAAAGTCAGGACAACATCACAATCAGACGATTTTGCATAACTGTCTTCTACAGGGTTAGAGAAAGATCATGATTATGGCAAATAAAATATGGTTTAAGTATGGGCAGGATTAGACAACTAGTGCCACTGCAGGGTCTGCAGTGGCACTGAACACTGGATCATGAGGTGGGAATCGTTCCAATGTGGATTCAATTCTACGGGTGTCATGATTTTGATTTTAAATTGAAAATCGAAATGAGCTTTCGATTGAAATCCAAAGCAGGATCGGAGATTCCCCCTCTGCTTACTTGTGCACATCCGAAGCAGAAAAACAACAGACACAACGTGGCTTACTGGCTGGTAGCATGCTGCAGCTAAATACACAGGGTATGTTAGCTCACCAGTAGCCTGCAGCTGCTCTTTTCCAGACCTTTTCCAGATTGCGGCCACTGCGGGAGTCGGAGATCACCTGAAGTCACCTTGTGGTAACATTTTGCCTTCCCCGTGACTGAGTTATGGAAGAAAACAAATGGGGACTATGTTGCATTCATGACCCTGTTAAGCTTATGGTGCATTCAACTGCACTAAGCATAACTGAAATAAGTTATTATTGTTATAGGTTATTGTTATTACATTTTTAATAAATCATTTAAATTCTCTCCTTTTTTGTGCTGATCCTAAAATTGATCCGATCTGTGACTCAAAACTATGATCTGAACCAAACCGTGAGTTTTGTGATTCGTTACACCCCTACTGAGAGCGCGCACGTGCGAGCTTCTCTGTCCTCTCTGCATGTTGACAGAGAGCGGGGCTCAGCTCTGACACACGCAGAGGTGCAGACAGAGCCAACTCGAGCAAACGTCTCTTCAGTTTTGTTTAAATCACAGTGAGTCACATCTATGCAGATAAAGCGATTGTGTGTGTGGTTACACTATCAAAACTTCACGCTGACACGTTCGCTGCGATATAATATTATGGCGAGGCGAAAGCGGACCTCGCAGTGCTTAACATTACACTTCCTCTGAGACAGGCAGGCACAACAGTGGTTTCTATGCCCTGGTGACTGTCTGACAGGCTGAGGTTGTAAGGCAAGGCAACTTTATTTCTAAAGCACATTTCATAAACAAGGCAATTCAAAGTGCTTCACATAAAACATTAAAGAGCAATTGAAAACGTCATGAAAATGAAAAAGGCTAAAATAGAATAATATACAAATACAAGAATAACAGTTACAGTGCAGTGTAAGAAATTAATAATTATTTGATTTAATAGGTTGTAGGGACGGGTTTGGGAGGAGAGAGGGAGGCGTTTTATATTGTTGTTTTGTTTGTTTTGAGTGTAAAATGTTCTAAATAAATAAAATGTTCTAAGTAAATAGGAAAAATAGGTTTGGAATTATTTTTACAACTGAAATACATTGTTATCACAGAGGGAAAGTACTGAAAAAAGGTACCTTGGGTACCAGAACCGGTATCGGTACTCAAACCTATTGAATAGTGGATTTGGAGAATGGTGACACCCCTAGCTAATTCTGAAGTGTATTGATAAGAGAGGGCGACACGTTACTGCCAATAACTGTAGTAAACTCTTGTTCATTCTTTCCTACCAAAGCCAAGCTGGGTTCAGGAGCTGGGTCATCACGACATGACAGCCCATTATCACCAACATTAAAAGGTGGATTTACCCTGAATCTTTGCTTTGGTCTGAGAGGGTCACTACTGCAGTGAGCATTTTTAATGAACTCACAATTTTCAAAGGGTAGTATAAAGCAAACATTTACAAAAGTGAAGGAACTTAAAAAAAGTCCCTCCATCCCACTGCCACTTGACATATGGAAATGTGCTAAACGACTGTCAAAGCCCATTAGGGAACACCAAAATTACAGATTACACATGGCCCGACTCTTGTCACTTACTCTAAGTGAAAATCTGACTCCTGCTACTGTGTTGTGACAATGCTGCTGCTGCTGCTGCTGCTGCTGCTTGATGGAGCAAACACTTACAGTTTATAATTGTAGCATTCGTCCTCCGACTAAGTATTTATTTAATTTACAAATTAGAGAATGAAAAATGACTGCTTTGGCATATTGCTTACCTATTAGAGGGTTCTAGGCTGCAATGCTGCTTTGAACTCCAGACATTAAATGATCATTTGTCCACTTGCCTTCTCACAGTAGGCATTCAAAAGAAACCAGTGACACATGTAACATGCAAGTGATAGATTTGCTCTGTAATATGCACCTAGGTACCTGAAACTAACTATAATTTCGTAATGCTCTAAATGATAATGAATCTTGTAGCAGATCATTTAAAATGATTAAAAAGAAAGTGATGAAATACTTGAATGATACCACAACAGTATGAATCAAAGAACAAACACCAACCAACAAACTACATTTCTTGTGTGGCAGAGCTGAGAACTTTCCTTCACAATTGAAACCATGACATCAAGTGCAGGTAAGTGTGTAACAGCAGCTTCTCACACGTCTTTTTCTGATGGGTGATTAGATGTCCACAGTCGCCCTACCACCTGTATCTCCACTCTAAAGTGTTGCACAGGAGCTAATCGTCTTGTGAGGGAATCTTGGGCATCTCTTCAGCCTGAACGTTGAACTTCATGGTACGTAACAGCAAGGGACAAGACATCCATCAGCCTGCAGCCAACGTTGTCTCATTTCTAATGCCTGATTGATTTTTCTCCTACTATTGTTCTCTGAAAAGATAAATAGATAAATGTCAGCCGAGGAACGCAATCTCCCAAACAAGTGTTTGATCACAGGCTTACTGGGCAATTTAATAAAAGATTTTGCCCCAGCTGGAGTCTTGCCATACTTTTGTATTAAAATGCAATCCCTCTGATCAGAGGTGTTGCTCCAATGCCTTTCACATCTCTACAGACAACACACAACTAAACCAACCCTGCTGGAAGGTATGACACTATTGTTGGCATCACTGTTGGCCAAAAATACATCAGTGATCACCAGCTCAACAGAAAATTAATTTTACATTAACATTTACCAGCCTTATTGAATGGATTGTCAGAAGGAAGGCAAACAGAAATAATTGGTAAGGTTGGTTTAATAAAGTTTTTAAAAAAAGCACAGCTTGGATCGGATTTCACACTCTGGGGAAATATTCTCTCATTACGCCGGGTGTGGAGGAGGAGGGAAGCGGCAATAACGTAGATTTCATCCGAGGCTCAGGAGAAAATGAAACCTTCCACTGACAGTAGAGCATGTAATGTTTTCATCTGGTTCTACCCATGGAGGAAAATTAAACAAAATTTACTTTTGCGTTTTTGTTTTCCTTTTACTCACTCTGTAAGTGATTGTTTCCTTCACAACAGATAACATGAATGGTGATCTGTCTTGATTTAGTATTGTATTGAACTTGTACAACCTGTTGTGCTTTGAATTATACGAAGGTCTGACTTTGTGCAGGACATGTGACAACAGTCTTACACTGCAATCTTTGCATCTTCAGACTAAAAACCTCACTGAGTAGCTAAGTTAGGTATGTGATTTCTCTGGATTACTTTGACCTTTTGGAGAAATTAAAGGCCAGTGTCAAACACTGCATTTTAAAAGGATGGATGCAAAAATTATATTCACACCAAAAATGGGCTAAAATTGCTGACTCTTAAAATGAATCTAAAGACTGTAGGCTGATTATGATCCAATATGCTTTGTGGGGCTGCAACCAATAATAATTTTCATTATCCTCCGTTTTCTTTTAATTAATCAATTAGGCTACCTTTTTTCTATAAATTATCTGCAAGTAGCCCATCGCAAGTTCCCAAAACCATAAGTGGCATCCTCCAATTGCTTACTTTGTCTGAAGAGCGGTTAAAAAAAACAAAATAGATTACATTTTTTATAACATGACGTGACAGTGAAAATCTGCAAATCTTTGCCACCACAGCAAAAGGGGTCCCAAAAGAAAATCAAACATTCCGTGATCAACCACCTGATCCACTTCTTCAATACATACCCAGTTGTTTGTTAATCTATACCCGCGAGGCCCCGGAAGAGGAATGTCTGTTACTCCTATTCAGTGGGACGCTTGAAAAACGTCCTCTAAAAACACATCAATGTCCGCATCACAAGGAATCTAACAATGGACCTGTACATATAGTATTAGACCAATGAAACAAAGCAAATCATCTTTACCACAAATACTTACACATATAGCCTATATCCAAGTGAGAAAAGGGTTATAGTTTTAACACCAAGTTTTATCGTATTTATTAATAAATAAAGTCCTATCTTCCTTTAAAAAAGGTAATGGAAAATTGACTTTTTTTAAAACTGTATTTTAAACAAATTGTGTTTGTTTTTAATGCATCCATCACTGATTCGCAGTTTAGTGTCCGAAAATTGAGAATTTGCAACAGTTTCAGAAATCAGAGCAAAACACTTGGCTAGATCAGTTTTTCAGACTTCAATGAAATGGTGAATTACTGAGTCATCCTGACTCGAGAGGGGAATGTCATTATACCCCTGGTGAGCCAGAAAGGACAAAAGACAAGATCAGGTGAAATAATGACAAGATATCAGGGCATTAGAAGGAAGAGTTAAGCAATGGTATTTCCAGAAATAGTCTCCCAGAAGAGCTAAAACATCACTGTCACATCAAATGTTGGAGAATTAACCAAACTGGACATACTGAGAGCTTGAACTTAGCTAGAGCTCCAACAATGAGTTTGATTATTGATTTGTCAATTGACAGAAAATTAATCAGCAACTATTTTAGAATCGTTGGTCACTTTTTAAGCAAAACCGCCAACCATTTGGTGGATCCAGCTTTTGGGTTTTGGAATGTTAGTTGGTCAAGACAAGACATTTTAAGACATCACCCTAGGATGGGGGGGGGGGGGAGAGATAATCAGCAGATTAATCAACAATGAAAATAGTTGGTGGCAGCCCTTAAGTAAAAACAAAAAGCATGTTACTCACAAAGTGGTTGAGCACCACTCAAGTAACACTTGCTTCTTTGCAAAACAGATTTATGGACTGTACATTGCACTGTGGTTTCTTGTGGACCAATTATAGGAAATATATAATTGATTTAGGCTCCAAACACCCTGGAGGAGAAATCAATTTCATACACATCTTCAATAACATTAAATGTCAAGATTCATATTTTTACTCCTTTTCAAAATGTCCTTTCTCAGTCCATAAACATTATAGTCATAATTCTATTCTGGCATTCAGATCGCAGATCAAACCAATCCAAGGCGTCATCCCACGGCTTTCAACGGCTCCTAATATATCCAGCTGATCTAACCGAGAGGCTTTTTTTGAAATAGTTTGCATATCAATATAGGGGTCCTCAAATTGAAATCCCTTTCCATTTTAGCAGATTGATTTTTGATGGCTTCTCATTACAGGGATGTTGGCCATAGTGTCAAATGAAAATATCATCACAGACTCAGCAGAGGCTGTTCAGGGGGAGTCCTCTCCGACACAGACAAATGTCCCTTCACAGTTTAACCTTCTTCGCCTAAGAGATGATGAATCATAGAACCCAGCAGAGAGGGCGCGTGGTGATGGAAGGGGGAATGAGCATTTGACGAGATGCCAGTCAGCCCGTTTGTGACAACCTTACACGCTTCCTATGGTGTTACTCACAAGCCATAATCACTTTAAGTCACTGGAGAGTTACGCTCTGGCTTGTCACACTTGCGTCAGTACAAGGTGCCTCTAATATAGAAAAGGAAATCTGAAAAGACACTTTTTTTTTTTTAGCAAAATGGTAAAATGATTAGGCCTAGTTATTAATCAATTGGTGGATTGACAGAAAACATCACTTAAAACATTCTAAACTGGTGGGTCCGTAATAAGAAGAGTTGCCCAACCAATACCAATACTAATTAAGGCTGATATTGCTAGTTATTTGAGAGTTAAAAAAAAAAAACATAATTTTTTTAAAGAATTGTACTAACCATGACACTTTACAACAGAAAAGCTGGTTTGCTCAATTCTTAGACACAATTTAAATATTTTTAAAGATGTTTTTTGAGAATATTTTGTTTATTGCATTTTATTACTTTTAGTATTCATACCATCACGGTTGTTGTTGTCATTGTGTGCTGTATCTGTATGTTACAATATTTTAATGAACTGCCAGGTGGGCCAAAGACAATTTCCCCACCTTTGTAAACAATAAAGTTGCATTCTATTTTATTCTGAAATGTAATTTGCCAGTGCTCTCTGGTGAACAATAGACATTTTTTTCTAAACTTCCCCAAACACATTTTTGGCATTTTAGTACTCTAATTTTCTGTATTGTTACTTATCAGCTGACCAGTATCTGCAATAAGCTAAAATTGACCAACATATTGGCTAGACACAGATGATTTATCTCAAATTACAAACTCATGTTGTGCAACCAAACGTGTAAAAACCAATAGAGCATTATCTTAAAATTCTTATGGACATCCGAAAGTTTCCAAAGATACCGAATATGTCAAGTTGAATTGGAGAAAAGGTTTCAGGTATTCATAAAATACATGGAGTCTTGGGCTTGAATATTTATGTTGTTAGAATTTGTAACGATTAGTTCATTCATTTATTAGTCTAGTGACAGAAAACGAATCGCCGACTCTTATTTATCACCAACTATCTTTATATCACCTGTAGGTCACTTAGGTCTTCTGACCAGGGATTACTGGTTGTCCTTCGCACTCGACTACAAACAAAAAGTCAATTAAATTGAAAAGAAAAGGCCTAACAAAAATAATTGTTTGGTTCCGGTTTCCGACCGACCCTGTCAATTTATGTGCGACCCAAATTTATTTTATGAGCTTGGGGAAGAAATGATACGAATTAAATAAATAAATACTTTTGTACAGCACTCTTGCGATGCAAGATGCCCGTTGTCCTCCAGCAATGCTGGAAGAGGACCCGATGTCGCCGCAGCGGCACTTAACGTTGACGTGTCCAGTTTTACAGCAGCAGCGTGAGGACGGTGCCTTCAAGCAGCCCTCACCGGCCAGCTACAGCGCTACAGCGCCGCTGGGGAGCTTCAACACGTTAAACGGGGCAGATGAAACCACTCATGAACTATATGTTGTGTTTAATGTCATTCAAGAGGATGGCAACGTAGCAAGCAAACACGATCAAATGAAAGGTAAACACTAGGGCTGTCAGCGTTAACGCGTTAATCACGATGCGATTAAGGGCCGACGCGATGATTAATCGCATTCCGGCATTTATTAATTTATTTTACACTTCACTCGGCTTTGCGTCATGCCTACAGGCTACTATTTTGACCCTTTGCAGCACAGTTACTTATCAAGCTGCCACTTCCTCGCTGCAGGCTGCAGGCATGATGGAGAAAGACAGCAGCAATGAAATCCTGAATGGTGCTTTTTATTTTCCAAAACTCCCGGACGGCTCGTAGACAAGTCGAAAGCCATATGCACATTGTGTAAAGCCGAATTAAAATATCACCGATGCACGTCAAGCTTGAGCTACCACCTACGGAGCTAAGCATAGTAGTACAGTTAACGTGATGCTAGACCACTGGCCCTCGGGGGGCAGGGGAGAGATGAATGTTCGGAAATAAGAGGTTGCTGTGGCCCGCCGTACAGATTAGTTTGACCAGCGGGCAGCAGCGGTGGCCGGAGCGGGCAGCAGCGGTTACCTGAGCGGGCAGCAGCGGTGGCAGGAGGGAGCAGCAGCAGCTGCAGCGGCCGGAGCGAGCAGCTGCAGCGGCCGTAGCAGGCAGCGGCCGGAGCGGGCGATCACGGGGGGACATCCTCAGCGGTGAAACGCGAACGGGGGCTAGAGTATAACCTAGCTAGGTGGAAAGCTAACGCTAGCCGGCCACCTGTTCCATCAATCCTGCTTGCAAGTGTCCGCTCATTAGACAAAAACTGGACTACATCCAACTTCAACAAAACTCCCAACGCGAGTTCGGAGACTGCTGTGTTTTTGTTGTTGTGGAAACAACAGTGTACCGGACTATCCAGCCTGTTTCTCTGTCACCGAGTAAGAGTGGAGATGGGCTGTGTTAACACGGACTTGGGCAGAAATGAGCTGCTCATTAACCGGTGATCACTGGAAGTCAGTGAGTAATCAACATTATTTAGGAGTTATTAAACACTATATTGACTCTAGTAAGGATAGGGATTTTTAGTTTTTTAGTTAGGTACTTGGAGGAATTGTGCAATAATGACAGATTCACACATTTCTTTTGTTTACAGTAAATAAATAATTACAAATCTTAAAATCAAGTTCATAAAGTAACTTTCTTTGCATTAATTTGATTCCCAATCAAACTACACTGGTAAAAATTGCTTTCTATTGTTAATATGTACTTAAAACTGTTCTGAAATGCAAAATAATAGAATGTTAATCATGTGATAAAATATGCAATTAATCGCGATTAAAAAAAATTTATCGTTTGACAGCCCTAGTAAACACCCTTTAGAGTGCTCTAACGTTACAGCAAGTCCCTGTGGCTCAATGGAGGTGGCTAACAGCAGTGAAGCTAATGACAACTTCACAACACAATTCATTTGGATACAAGCGTTGCATTATGGAAGATAGATGGGATTCTGAACAGCGACACACACACACACACACACACACACACACACACACACACACACACACGTAACTGATTGGAAACGATACAGATTATACATTATTTACTGCCGCTGGCGCAGATGAACTAACGCTACACTCGTTACTGTAAGTAGCCTACAATAAACCCTCCATGATTAAAAAGTCAATACTTATCAATAACCACCGACCTGTTCTACAGGCATAAACATGTAGAAACCGATATTTCAGTCTGCTCTGTCTGCGCTGTCCACTCTTGTCCACCGCGCTGTGCAAACACAGCTCTACTCTGCAAATAGCGACTTTTTACTAACAAGCTAAAATGAAAGATGTCAGTTTGTAGTCTGTTTCTTAGTTTGCAGACTTCAGATACAGTATTAGGGGACCACTAATGCCTATATAAAAACATCCAAAAAGCAGCAGGTCATAGGACCTTTAAAACCTTTACCAGTATCAAGCAAAACAATGCCATGACATTTGCTGGTTACAACTTCTGAAGTGTCAAGATATGCTCCTTTTCTATTTTCTAGCTTTATAAATTTAATATCTTCCGTTTGGTCAGACAAAACAAGCGATTTGAAGACGTCATCTTGGGCTTTGGGAAATTATGATGGGAATTTCTCTCTACTCCTGACATTTTATAGGCGAGACAATTAGTCGAATGAAAATAATTATGTTGTATGTTAATAGTTACAGACTCCATATTAAGCAACTTGTATGTGGTTTTGTATGTTCTTTTACAAACTTCCGTCATACATTATTGAGGGTTTAGAAAAGCTGAACTCCTTGAATAAGAAGGCCACACGTTGTAAGCTTGACTCGCTCTTTTAATAGACCCCTGAACACAAACATCAGTGTCTCTTGAGCTTCACATTAGCTGCATTTGAGTCGAGGTTAAGAGTCAAAACATTTCAATGATTTCACCTGTGTCTCCATGGTAACGCTCTTGCTGTTACCTCAACTTACACAGCTCCCATCCTGCTCAATGCCAATGTCTCTATCCTCAATGGTGCAATAGACATCCCACAGCCAAATGCCATGTTCAGACACACTTTATCACCAACAAAAAATACAAAGTCTGTATATTTGCTGGATGAAACATTGCTTTGCCGTGTTTCTGTCAAGATGTGCAAGAGGTCAGAGTCAGCCATGTTAAATGGGAGTGCTAACAGAGCCAGGTCTGCACGCTGTAGTGGTTGAAACTGAGAAGAGAAAGTCGAGCAGTAACGAGCAACCTGTGGCGTCGAGGTGCATGAGTCTGCTTCTGGAGAGTCAATTCAGTAATGAGGTTTTATTCAGACAGAAGCTGGTCAGGACATCAGCCCCTTTGTACGGACAAATATCTTGCTGTATGAATCTGTACATTATGTTTTTGTTTGTATTTGTAATGATGAGCAGTCCTGGATATGAGATGGAGGAGAGGTGGGGATGTAATGAAGAGGGAGCAAGGTGGAGGCAGGAGTATACCGTGTGTGTGTATGTATGTGTGTGTGTTATTCAAAAGAGGAAGCGTGCAGTTGTTCCAATCACTGATTAATTAGATCATACTTCTATTGTTCATCTTCTTTTGTGTGTGTGTGTGTGTGTGTGTGCGTTTAGTATTTCTGTAGCTGAGGTTAGCGCTCGCTGACGTGGTGCTAGTGTGCTAATGCAGTAGAAGCATTTACCCCAATCTCTCCGGATGAGAGACCGCTTGGCGCGCATCCGTCCCCTGAGACTGGTGGCATGCTTCTGTCTGCCTGCCAATCTTGTTTCCCGGATAGCTTGCACACTTATTTCATTTTGGCCTGTTTCACAGCCCCGTATTGATTTTTGAAACATCATGTCGGTGTGAGGATGAAGGGCCGTCTTTTCAACACAGGGTTCTGTAATAAGCTTGTTGTGTGTGTCTGCTGCTGTTTGCTTTTCTTCCTATGTAGTCTATCAAATAAATTCCTTTGTGATCATGTATTTTTATTACAAAAAGGATCATGATTTGGGATTGAAGGAAATTATTAATTAAAATCAGATTTCTAAAAGAGGGTCTTCACTCTTTAGTTTCTTTTTGCTTTACTTGTATAGTACCTGTATGTTCTTTTTCTGTGCTTTCAAACTGTTTTATCTTTATCTGACTAACCTTTCTCTTCCCCAGCTTTTATTTCCCCTGTTGCTTTTCATACCTCGTGTGCTTGCTCTGTCTGGCTTTGTGTGTCGAAACCAGCGGATATGAGACGGCAGGCTGGGTATCGGAGACGTTGCTGTCTGTCTGTCAGTCCCTGTGGTACATTAGCCATCCCTTACCATGTATTATTGATTCTCTCTCTCTAATCACCGTCTCCAGTGTTACAGATGAGCCTTTACTGCCAGCAGCGCCTAAACTCCGAGGAGTTCCTGGCTGAGGCACAACTCTGAAAGATTCTGCGGTTTTCGAGTAGCAGTAGAAGCAGAAACAACAACAACAACAACAACAACAACAGGTGAGGTATCCTGACTGACTCATAACATTGACCTGGGTCTTACTCTCATAATTGTGCTAATTTTGACTAACAGGTCAATGGATTCAGGAAACACGACTAAGGCAAAACAATGTATATCAAGGCCACCAGTCCGACTTTCACTCTCCCAAAACTAATTCATCATTGCCGAAGCATGTTAAGCTTAATGAGGCCTGTATTGATGCCAATATTAGTGCTGCAAAGATTAATCAATTAGTTTATTTTGATAATCGATTAGTCGGTTTGAGTAATTTTTTAAGACAAAAGTCAAAATTCTTTGATTCAAAACAAGACATTTGAGGACGTCATCTTTGGCTTTTGGGAAACACTGATCCACATTTTTCACCATTTTGACATTTTAGAGACCAAACAACTAATCGATTAATCGAGAAAAAAAAATCAACAGATTAATCGACTATGAAAATAATCATTAGTTGCAGCCCTAGCCAATATACTGTTCCAATGAATCGGAGCATCCAAAAGTAGACTACTAGGGTTCTCAGGTAGCTCAGTAACTGAAATTGCCCTTTCGGAAGCCTCCTTTTGGATAGACAATTTTCTATGATCGGGGGATCAATATGTGGAACTTCTACACCTGCCAAACTCAAAATTATTTAAGATATATACTCTTTAAACTCAAGTTAAAACTGTAAAGAGAGATTCAGTTTTGTACTTAAAAAAGAGCAGGTACTTCTTAAAAAGGTGTTTATGATGTTTATTGTGTTTTCCTGATGGCCACTGCAATAGCAAACTAGCTTAGGCTATAAATGCTGACACGTGGTATTGGTGCATGCTACTTATAGCAGTTACACACCGGGCTGATAATCGGCCGTTGGACAGTGTGGCGAGGTCAGTGACTCGAGTCTGTTCGGTGTGTTTCGTGCCGTTGTCCGTTGGAGGAGCTGTCTGCCTTCATTTTGGCCGACCTGACATGCTCAGTCAGAGACAGGGCAGTTGGGAGTCACCCGGAAATGGCAAGCAGGATGACCGTGACTAAGCCTCTCAAAATCTGCGAACAGCGCCGCCTGCTGTTATGGAGACGTATTACGTCTCGTCGCTTTGGTGTGTTCCAAGGCACTTTTTTGACCAACTCGGGGAGACTGACCAGTCCAACTGCCTTTTCTGCCAACGGTCGGCCGTCTGGTTGGTGTGTAACTTTACACACGTGCCTTTACACGTCCCTGTAGACATTCAATTTTTACATGAAGTTTCACCGAAGAGACAGCTGTATTGAAGCAATAATAGCCATAAGAAGGCCATGTGCTCTACTTTGCCTGTACATTTGATAGGGATAAAAACGGATGTAGACAGAGCTGTGAGATAAAGCCCAGATTTTCTCTGTCCTTTCAACTATTCAGTCAGCGTTTGTTCTGTGAGCCTGAGAGACAGATTCCACACAGCGGGAAATCAATTACATTTACACCAATATGGATCAGAGACCATTGGTGATCTGCATTTCCCCTCTCGTCTTCTTTTTACTCTGTGTCTTGCTGAAGAAAAGAGAATTGATAGTTTTGAAAGAGAAGACTACTTTTGTGTGAATCCCTGCTGGGTGCATTGGCACAGAACACTGCACACAACGGGGGTGTGCTGCATGTGGGAGGAAGAGTAGGGACATTGGAGTGGTCATTTACAAAGTGGTTCCAGTGTTTCCCACAGATTAGAAAGGAATTTTTTGGAAGGAAGGTTTTATGTGTGTGTGTGTGTGTGTGTGTGTGTGTGTGTGTGTGTGTGTGTGTGTGTGTGTGTGTGTGAGACATGCTGTTGGATGCTGTCCTCCTCTCCTATTTCAATGCCTAACGAATCCATCTCTTTCTCTCACTGACTCTGTCTTTAACTGGTCGAAGCCTAAAAATATTGTAAACAAATGAATAACATAACTAATTACACTGGTCGGATTGTTCAGCTCTGTTTCAGACTGATATCTCCGGTTCAGGCTGATCCTCATCCTCAACACGTGCCTTTTTCAGTCGCGGAAAATACTTTTCAATACTCATCTGGATTGAAGCAGCAAACATTCAGTGTAAGAGTAAAACATTACATAACATTATTTATAATACGTTTCTTTGATTCACAGCTGCTACACAGTGTTTTGACCTCGACAACCCAACTGCATTTTACCGCAAACTTGCGACTAGTTAACTTTCTAAAGCAGGCACAATCGCTTGTTTGCTAAGGGTCGGGTCGGTGATTGTGAATGTGTGATTGTGTAAAGGTGTTCAAGAGATAGATACCAATCTTTCGTGAACTAGTGAATTTCGCCAGCCGTCTTCTCTCCTTTACGGAGACAGACGCTGTGTGCACGGTGGGCTTGATGGTGTTTTAAGCCTCCAACGTCGCCTTACAGGCAGCTAACCCTCACCTTAAAAACACACACACACACACTATCGGGGAGAGAGTGCCGAGAGGAAAAAAAAAAAAAAAATCGAGCAAAATCGGCTGACGCCCATCATTTCCACATATTCTGTTTGAAGCTCCCCTCCATCTACAAGGTTTTATCTCAAGAATATATACATGTCTTTAAAAAGTGTAGGAACAGACAAAGTTAAAAGTAAATGGGAGAAAGAGCTTGGAACAGTATTCTCAGAGGAGTTCTGGAGCAATGCCCTCCATAGAGTGAATGGTAGTACCTCTTGTGCCCGATTGAGTCTTATACAGTTTAAGGTTTTGCACCGTGTGCACCTAAGCAGAACAAGGATTGCTTCTTTTAATCCTACTTTTGATAAGACCTGTCTAAGATGTCACACTGGAGAAGCTGATCTGACTCTCATGTTTTGGACGTGCCCTACACTTACTGTTTACTGGTCAACTGTATTTGATACACTCTAGTATGTAACGTACAACTGAAACCAAGTGCTGAATTTGCTATATTTGGTGCTCCAGCTGATGAATCGAATCTGACTCGAAGGCAACTCATTTTTGCTTTTGCATCCTTATTGGCTCGCAGACGGGTGTTACTACAATGGAAATCTGCAAACCCACCTAAAGCACTGCATTGGCTTCAGGATCTGATGTTATACCTACATTTGGAAAAGATTAAATATTCAATTAGATGCTCCCATACATTTTCATATGTCTGGCAACCCTTATTATCCCATTTCTCTGCCATAAATGTACTTCCTGGGGAGTAGTGGGATTTACATTGGTACCTTTTACACACACCTCTCTATATGACAAACTCATGTTCTTTGATGCTTTGGCACAAGTGCTCCAGGTGTTTCTCCAGGTATTTACATTTGTACATATGTAGGGCTTGTGTTTATTGTTGTATCATTGTTACACTTTTGATTGTGGTGTCCAACTTTTTAATTTTAATATTGTATTATTATTATTATTATTATTATTATTATTATTATTATTATTATTTTGTACTATTACTATTAATTAATATTATGTAAGGCAGACTGTTCTGGGTTGGTCGGGGAGGGACTGAAAATGTAAAAAATACAATCTCTGTACAAACAATAGCATTTGTCCTTGAAATAAAAATATATTTATTATTTTCCTCACACAGCAGCACTCGTAGGCTACGCTACTCTCAATCCCTGGTCCACACACCATTTGCATGCACTCACTGACGTCACTTAGTCAACACGCCTTGCCATTCTCGCTCTAACTTACGCTACTCTCGTATCGAGGAACCGACTTTCATGGGAGACAGCAGAGAAGCTAATTTTCATAAAGAAGAACCTGCCACTTTTCCTGAAGAAGTAGACTTATGTCTAGGACAATTATCGATTTGTTGTGAGTCCATCCACTTGTTGGTACTCTTTTCAATGCACTTCTTGTTGTAGACGTACAGGGTTGCATTCAGTTTCAGCAGACAGTGACAGTTCTAATATGAGTCTATTCAAGAAGAGGGGCTCAAAGATAGCCAAACATTTTTATTTTACCAATTTATTAAAGCTATAATGCGTAGTTTCTGTCACCCCCATGAGGAAAGCTAAGAAATGACAACAAAACTGTCTGTGTCCACATGATAGAAGCCTTCCGTGATCGCGCACGCCAAACCTATCCTCCACGCAGTTGCTGGTAGCCAAGGAGGACACAGAGGATTAAAAAAAGCATGACAGACTCTTCAGAAAAGGTTATCTTCACTCGAGCTTCTGCGAAGGAAAGTCACCGGATGACACAATCTTCTGAACACAGCCATACTGAGAAATACAGAGAGAGTTGTATGGAGCTGAGTCTTAATTAGCTTTATAGCAACTCATTTGGCAATGGCTTGAATGTAACAGACATTCAATGATATCAAAAGGTTACGCACTAAAGCTTTAATTTGAAGTTATATTGTGCTTTGTTGGTATGCTGGAATGTTAAAAAAAGTTCAGGGGCGCCCGGATAACTCAGTTGGTAGTACTACACTACCCACAACCCTAAATGTAACAGCGACATCTACGATTGGTGGAGCTCACCGTTACCATGGAAATGTCACACGCCAACCTGCGTACAGCTATAGCGAGCTGCTACTACTGAAGTCTATGTATCATTTATGTACACTGTACCTTCAGGGTTGTCCCTGCCATTTTACGGCTTAGGCGCCACGCCCAAGCGTTTTTGCGCAGCGTCTAAGCAAATGAACGTAAAAACAATATGGAGAGCATCTATACAAGCCGACCATCGACTGTATAGGGCGTCGCTTGTTGTCTCCTGCACACATGCAGCACAGTTCTCGTACACAGTTGCCTCAAAGCCACACACACAATGCATGTTGCGCACACAGCGCCAGCTGCAGCCCACACGATAGCGGTCAGTATGAAGCTAGCACTGAAGTTATAGCTGTGAATGTAGCAGGGCAGTCTGTGTACAGTTTCTGTCTGTGAATAAATGCTACAACTCCTCAAGACCCAAGCCAAGTTTCTGTGTCTTGCTTGGTATCTGCTGGTTGAAGTAAAGGGGGTAAGCAGCCAAGGAGCTAGTTAGCACAGGCTAACTAACTTAAGGTGGACTGAACTAAGCTAGGGCTGTGCAGTTAATCCAAATTTTAAATCAGATTACGATTTTCAGCAACTAATGATCACAAAAACAAAGTAATCGAGAAAAACGATTTTTTGCGCGTTATCTGCTGTAGGTATGGCTGATACTGGGGCAGGGCCATCACAGAAAAGAAGTTAATTAGACAAAGAGCAACTAAAAGCTAAAAAGGAGCATGAAAGACAACAGTCAAAATCCAAGTCACATTTGGTTGGGCTTTCAACAGAGGGAGACAATTAAGGGATTGTAAATGATTCAAAAATGTCCCAGAACTGGCCCTCAGGTATGTAATAAGTCTATTTCATTCATAAAATAAATTTACAATGCGCGATGTGGTTGTAGTCAGTAGCCAACATTAAATTATGTCCCCCTTCCATTTAGCGCCGTGTTTGTGTTGGCTCACTATTTTCTTTCCCTTGTCCCCCTGTACTTGTGTAAAGCGTCCGTGGGTTTCATGAAATGCGCTATATTAATCTAAGTTATTATTACGTTGGTTGCTACAACAAAATCTTAATGCCTTGGCTTGTGACACAGTGACACCCGGTTTAGCTCAAAATACATCCAGAGTAGGCTAAGTTACCGTATGCAACACTTGAAATGCAAATGTATTTGACCTTCCGGTAACACTAAAGCCTGGTTCACACAGCAGGATAATTAGGCCGATTTTTGCCACGATTCACCCCTTCCGACAATCTTAAGGATGCTCCGATTATCGTAAAATAATCTGATCACATATTCCTGCCGTGTGTGGTGTGTTAAGACTGCTCTCGTTTGCTCGGAAGGACGTCGGGACCGCTCCGATCTCAAATCGGGGATATCCAACATGTTGGATTTTTTTAGCCCGATTTCTCCTCGTGTGTGGTGTCCCCCGGGGACAAACGAGCACGCAGCCTGTGGACTGTGGCGTGTAGCCAATCAGAAAGCGAGGTGACGAGGCGGCGAGGAAAGCACCGGGAAACAAAATCAAAACAGCCGGCGGCATGGCGCGCCAGAAAGTCCGGTGGATGTCGGAGATGGAGGACCAACTCGTCGACTTGTGGCAACACCGTGAATGTTTTTTTTTCGGTTAAAAACAAACTACAAACTATCGCCACTGCATCCTCTTCGTCCGCCATGATTGTTTACTCTGAAGTCACGTTTGATCTCGAGGGATTTTGCGAGATTTCCCGTCTGACCTGGGAATGCTCGGGAGTCAAATCGGTTTGTGTGTGATGTGTTGATTTTGCCGTGTGCTGCGCACCACACACTGTACAACCAAAACTGTTAGACCCGTGATTTTTTAATCGCCGTGTGTGGAGTCTCTCAGGATTGGAAAATCGGCCGACAATTTTAAAATCGTCCCATGTGAACCAGGCTTTACGACAGCAGGTGTGGTAAAAACACCACTGCTTTTGTCCGAAGGGGCAGTTGAAATCAAGTTCAGCAATTTTGTCTCATTTCCTAATATTAAATTGGTGTATTTTATCAGATACAAAAAAACTGTGTCAATGTGGCATTATAAATCGGCCATCCTGCTCTCAATATCAGCAATTGGAAAACATATATCAGCCGACCAATGCTCTGAGTCATACTGCAGCATGAAGTTGTAGATCATTGCTCTTCTGATGTCTCTCAGACCGACATACTTGTATCTGTGATTCACATTAACCAGTATTAAGCTTCACATCTAAACAGCAATGTACTGAAAAAAGTTTGAGGTAAAATGAAACTTGTGAAAGTGCGTCAGATTTTGGGAAACCTGTATCCTTTTCCAATTAATGCTGAGGCAATCAAGCCAAAGCTCAGGGTTACTTATTTCTTTACACTTTTCACAAAAAGCACAGATGGAGTGTTTGTTCCCTCTGAACAACAAAAGGACACAATCTGAATCTGATTCAGAGTAGTCCTTGACTAAATTACATTATAGAGGCATGTATGATGTGACTGATTGACAATGGAGAGAATAGAAAGATAAGACATTTGAAAATGAAATGAAATGAAAGGAGAAAATCGAAAAAGTATGACACAGTGAAGGTTGAGATTGACTAATGAATTGCTTCTTTGATTGATGAAAACTCCTTGAGACATTGAAGAAATGTCTATGAGACAAAACAGATTTCATGTGAGAGCAGGAGAGCGTCACCTCTTATCTGTGTGAAAAGATGAACTTGACAAACTCAGCGAAAGCAAACATCATTACATCTCCATTTGTGCTGTCTTTCCACTGCATCGTACGGCACGGCTCTACTCAACTCTTTTTTGGTTTTCTATTAGCAAAAGTTGTGATATGGTACCTGGTACTTTTTTTTGGTACTACTTTTGGTTCCAACCAAGCTGAGCGGATACTAGAAGGTGGAGTTAAAACAATGTAGACCACTGATTGGTGCTACTTAAAAATGGCTGGTTTGTGCAGGATGCCCCATGTCACACTAGTGAAGGTTCTCTCTGACCAATCAATGGTCTGCAGTGTTTTAACTCCACCTTTTAGTATTGGCTCAGCTCGCTTGGAACCTCGACCGAGGTGGTACCAAAAAAAGTACCAGGTACTATCCACAACTTTTGCTAATGGAAAATGTAAAAGAGCGAGTCCAGTGGCTTAGAGCCATGCCGTACCATGCAGTGGAAATGAGGCATTAGAGTTGCAAAAATTTCAAATCTACAAAAGGTGTTTTTCTCTAATCTATTTTACTCACATGTCCAAATGTATATTGAAAGAGCTATTGGTCGCTGTTGTAAAATAGTGAAACATGCCCATCACAAAAACGAACAAATCACCGACAACAAAATCAGCAAATCCTCACAATTCAGAAGGTGGAACCAGCTTAATTATTAACTTTTCTATTTTTTCTATGTATTGGCATACTTTGTCCATTGAGAGTGTATAGTCAAGTCTGAGATTTAAATCATGCAGATCATACAGAGTAATATGTGTGTGTGTGTGTGTGTGTGTGTGTAATATATTATTTGCTCAGCTCTGAACACCCTAATGAATTAGGTGTTAAATCGAAACAATGCTCCGCCTCTGTTAGAATCAAATTTATTCGATCTTTTGTCTGACTTTGGCCTTCAGCCGCCGTCATGTTACCATTCTCCAACAAAGCACCTCAACTACTTATGGGAAAATACTATCTAGTGAACAGAGTTGGATTAAAAAACACACAGCAAATCCACCCGATACTCGGCAGAAGGCAAAGAAACGTCAACTATGCAGCAGATTATTTACACACACACACACACACACACACACACACACACACACACACACACACACACACACACACACACACACACAAATTCATGGCTCAAAGCGTACAATTGCTTGTTATGAAATGTTGATGTAGCATAGCAATCCTAACCTAAGCACCAGTTGACCAGCAGTACATGATAAAAGCTTGATGTTGCCACTGAGTAAAGCTGAGTGAACAAGAGCTCAGCAGTTTAGATGTAATTGAGGTGCGAAGCAGCAAGGAGTCACATAATCCCATTGCTTTGAGTGGAAATATTGCTGGATTGCATAGCTGAATGTGAAGCGTGTGTAGGAAATGTAATTATGACTTGAAAGTTTTAAAAGCCATGTTTTCAATTAAGCCAATATTACAATACGACAATATACACTATTACGCTCTACTAGACACTCAAATTTGCTGTGAGCCAAAAGAAAACCACTCTAGAAACAATAGCAATAGCTGGACTTAAATGTAAATGACTACACCCAATTCAAACATGACCATTCCGTTTTACAGTATATCAACAGTATGAAAGCATTACATACACGTGAAAGCAACAACCAAAATAAGAAATAAACTAAGCAAGTGCAAAGAAAGCAGGGATTCACAATAAGAGAATATCAATGCAAATCTGAACATAGCTAAATTAGCACACGGAGGCACGGCAGAATTTAGCAGCTAGCAAACACCAAAACATAAACCACAAGCGACACAAGCACCCCGATCAGCCTCTCAAATATTGGAAGCCAACAAACATAGCCAATATCTGATGTTAACATAAACAGCAAAGCCTTACCTTAGCTGGATGAAGTAAAACAATGATGCCCGGTCATTTGGGGCGAAGTTGCAAAGTCCGAAGCTAACGTCACAGACAGCAGGGAACCTCCGGTTTGATATTCCACGTTTATTCCTCCTCAAAGCCATCCCGCAAGACAGCTACGTGATTGAACTTTAAGCAAGCTAGATTGTTTATGAAAAAGATATATTAGCCAAAGCAGTGTCGGAAACAGCAAATTTACGGCAAAGTTAGCTTAGCTAGCATAACAAACAGCTCAGCAGAAACAGCACTGTCAAGCAAAAGAATGTTTAAGGTTTAAATAGCCCGCGTTATTGCAAAATGGTGTGTCCCGTAGAGTATGCCTTTGTCCCAATTCCAACCTCCAGTAACGTTACTAATTGTAAGCAGTGGTGGAACGTAACAAAGTACATTTCGACAATTTCTGTACTAGTCTACTTAGCTAGTACCTAACTTGAGTATTTTCATTTTCTTCACTGCTACTACTAATCAAATATTGTACTTTTTACCCCACTCCATTTATTTAGTTACTACCCAGCAGTATATATAAAGTAGGCTTGTTCAAGCATCTGGAAGCTAGCTTGCACTTTCACCTGCTGATTCTAGGAACATTGTGAGCAATGTATAATCCAAAGCAAAATTCCTCGTATGCGTCCTCATACCTGGCAAATAAAGCTGATTCTGATTTTAGCAATATATTCACACTGAAACTGTGACAAAAGTAAGAATACTCCAATACGGCACTATGCATATAGGCTACTAGAAAACTCTGGGTTTTAAAGTGTTTTTTTAGGATGTTGAAGTGTGCTGTTGACAAAATAGAGGTGGTACAACTCACAGCTGCCAGTGATTAAAATAAATTGCAGATGGTTGAGAAACCACTCCAGGGAGAACTCAGAAAATAAATAAATGAAATATTAAATGGTTGGAAAACTACTTTGCTAGTATTTGTTGACATATTTAGCAGTAGCATTCTAAAGTCATTGTGACTTACTTTCCTGCTAGTAAACAAACAGTAGGCCTATACTAAAAAATACATATATATTGTATATAATGAGTATTTTTCGGTTTGGTTGCATGCATTTTTCAGTTTATCCTAGTAGATACTGCTTTGGTGTAAAATAATAAAGCAAATTTACTCAAGTATTGTACTTAATTAAGGCCAGTCCAGTCCACAACTTTTATTCGACAGCTTGCTACTACAGTAACTACTGTACTTTACAGATTATATATAGCCTACCTAACATATGAGCATATGGTATGGTGTGTTTTTATAGATAAATTACCCAACAGTAAAGTAATTTATATTCGTTCACATACAACATTCATTATTATCACTAGACCTCTCTCATAGCAAGACCTTTGACTTTTCAAACACAGGTTTATCTAATTAACAATTAACTGGCTCATGCACGTTAATGTAATTAGCTACAGTACACTTGAGGTTTTTCAGCTGTGGCAAGTCAAAAGTGTTTTTTTTATTGTCATTAAAGTCACTTAAATAAAAGTTCCACTATCACTGAAGTGGATAAATGGCGATGGAACCTGACTCTTTGGTGTTCAAGCTGCAGTGCATGACCAAAAATACAACTCACACCAAGATGCACCACTGAACAATACTGGAGATCCTTCCTCCCAGTAGCCATGAGTCTGCACTACAGTACTCCTCTCTTAGTGCTGGACAGTGGCTTAATTAAGAATTATTTAAGAATTCTTATCATGCACTATCATCATAAACCTTTTAAGTTCTATCTTATCTTATCCAAGATCTAAAGATAAGAATACTTTTCCCACCATTGATGAATCTGTTTGAAGACAGTACAGAGATAAACTGGCTGAGGGTAAAAATGGATTATATTTATCACTCCCTTTCACTATCACAATGGTTAATTCACGCACGCCATTCATTAATTTAATTATGTTATGGCCGAATGTGCGCGACCCATCTCAGGTGCCCTCAGCGTTTCTTATTATAGCGTGTGGGGGTCTCATGGATTCAGCTCATCTGTTGTATTTGCTCAGTGGCTCACAGAGACCTCTCAGCCTCAACGCAAATTTCCCCTCATTAACATTTTCGGTGACGAGTCTGTCACGGCTTTAATTAACAATTCATGAACACGGCTTATAGCTGTATTAACATTTTACAACCAATAAATCAGCTTTCCTAATCTGCTGTGTGTGTCTGCATGCAAAAGGCCCATGTGTCTGTGCATGTGTGAGGGACTCAGGGGGGAGACTTTTTGAGTGTGTGGGTGGGCGCGTTATCCACAACAGGCAACTGTATCTCCTCATTTGTCTCCAAGTCTGTCTCCCTTTGACCATGACATTTGTCTGAACTTTCCCATAATCTTATGTCCTGATCATGATAGTGTCTTGAATCATACCTGTTGTGCTTTTTTCCTCAGCAAAAACATAAATAAATCAAACCTACAATCAGATTCAGAGTAGGTCATTCAAATGAATGACCTAAAAAGATAAATCTGACTAAGCAAGTGTCACTCATATTTGAAAGGTCGACTAATTAGGGTGCTATTTTTGATCAGTCAACTATTATAAAGCGACAGTGATATAACTTAGTATTTTTCAAGAGGGAAGGAAATGAACGAGAAGGGAGAGGTGGGTCGAGGAGACAAGAGGGATAAATCTAAAATAATGGTGGAAAACAAGATTCTTTGAGGTATCATCATTTCTGCTTTTCTTACACCTAACACATATTCAAAAAGCCTCTGAGAGTGGGTGTAACAGCATGAAATGAGACCAAGGAGTCTTTAGCTGCTTCATCGTGCTATGAAATGTGTGTATGTTCATATAGTATGGTATGTATCTAAAAGGGACAAATTATCCAGCATCTTCACATCAGGAGTGATGCACAGGGATGCTAAATCTGTAGACTATAATTTAGGCGCAGGGCTTCAGAAGAAGAACATTTTTAAATTCACTTTAGCTCAAAATATCTTGCAACAAGTGAATAAGGTGGAACGTGTGATCAAAACACCACGTCTTATACTCTCAGTTTCAGTGCTTAACGCTAAAGGAGGGAAAAGTTAAACTGAAGTAACGGTCCCACCCTTAGGCAACCCCATCACCCTACTTTGAAAACTACCTGTGTGGGCAGTGTGTGCATGTCTTGGTTCCCCAACTGAGTCACCCAGTGTAAGTGCAGCGGTATCATGGTGTAATGAGCGTGGCGCATAGCTGTTGCTTGCCAAATGAAAGCGATCTCTGCAGCAATTCTCACTCTCCCTGGGAGACACAAAAAGCCAGGCTTGTTGTAAGTTTACAAGGGCATGTGTACTGCAAGGAAGCCACTATGCTTGTAGGTCATAGCTGGGTTTAATTTGATCCACATGATACGAAACAGTGTACCAGTACATATGTATGAAATGGCTCTTTTCAAATAAAAAGACTGCTTTGTGTTTCCCCCCAAGGTGCACCCGCACAATTATTATAAGTTAAAAAGATATAGGTCACTGCTTCAGTGGGAGCACATTGGATTGAAATAATTTAAAAGCAGTATGGGTGAGGGGTGGCCTTGCAAAGTGCATGTCTCTATGACAAATGCATTGTATGCTGCAAAGGACCCACCCTAGTTCAATGCAGGCTATTCCAATTTCAATCAGTCCTCCAACTTCCGCAAAGTTAAAAAAAATAAGAAATCGATCCGAGAGAGGTGAAATGAGGAAACGTCCCCTGGATTTATGGTCAAAATCATAGTTTTTTTTAAATGTTAAACTGAAAGATATGGCAGGGAATTTTCCTTCAGTCATGACTCATCTTACTTCCATTCTGCGTGAATGTCAGGGCATATATGAAGTAATTGACTATACTAAGAGCTAGGGCTTTAATCCAGCTGCAATTAAAGCAGGGAAAACAGATCATGTGGCTTTTATTGTGTGATTTTCGTACTGGTGAGATTAAATGATCACCTGGTGACAATAATCTCTAAATATTAAGTGTTATGGTATCAGTGACAAATAACCAGAGACAGAAATAGAGTATGGTTGATGATGATTTAGTAGGAGAGATAACATGATTCAAATAAAATGTACAGTAATAATAAGGGATGGTAAATTCAGAGTGCGTAACACATATAATTGACATAGCAGAACATATTGACGAGCAGAACATGGTATGGTGATGGAGCTGGATAAAGTCGGGCGCTTATTCTGCCTCAGTAATGAAATGTCATTTTATAACTCACAACACTTTTGGAAAGGAATTGCCATGACTACAAGGAGTTTTTGCTTGCTTTACTGCTGCTGTGCTGCCCTCTTCTGGTGACCAAACAAACCGCTATATACGGTCACAAATCTGACTCCCATGAACCCCACTAACAACCTGTTTCATCCTGCCTGAATAGCCTGAGGTAGAGGTCGAGGTTTGCCAAACATATAACAAGGGTTAATAGGTTAGAATTATGTGTAAATATAAGAAAGTGAGAGGAAATGAACAAAAGGAAATCACTGAAATTGTCAATAATCTCATTAAAGGATCCCGTGGGTGGAGGTATGGATTGTAATAATGACGTGTCAAGTTTATCTGATGCTCATGGTTGACAAAACACTTGGAAATCAAATCCCTGCAGACATCATTTACTTGCATAACCATTTCCAGCATCTCTCACTTGGCCTGCCCTTGCACACTGCCTGATGAAATAGTGCAGTCTTATTTTAAGAAGGGTTATCTCTGGATTTACAGCAGTTAAAAAAAAAAAAGCTTATTCAATTGTGAAAGGTTCTTTCAGAGGAGGGTCCACATAATGCTTTACAGCATCCCACTGAATCATTATACCACATCTACTTGAATTCTCCCCCGTCTTTATTTAAGTATCAATCTCCCTTGGGTATGTCTCTCCTTCTGTCTCCCTCTTTGTCATTCTTTCCTCCCCATATTTAGATTAGATTAGATTAGATTAGATAATACTTTATTCATCCCACAATGGGGAAATTCACTTGTTACAGCAGCAGTTTTTCCACAATAAAAACAAACCAACAAACAAACAACAGGCAAACAACAGACAATGTGCAAAAAGTACTGAATGAATGTAAAGTGGCATTATATAAAAAGTATTGTAAAGTAAAGTAAAGTGAGGTGGCCATAGTATGAAAAATATTGTAACGTAAGTAAGTAATTGACGTGAAATTAGATTGAATAATATGTAATTAAATAACATAGCGAAAGTAATTAACCATAATATAAATGATATTGAAGTGTGACCATAATATAAATAATATTGAAAAAGTAAGTACTCGGAAAGGAAAATATAAATACAGATAATAACAATAAAGATATACATAGAGCCATGGTGAGTGGTGGGTAATTGAAACAGGAACAGAAAACTACAACATTATCTGGTGGTGCAGGTGTTGTAGAGTCTGACAGTGGCCGGGATGAACGACCTGTGGTACCTCTCCTTCTTACACCGTGGGTGTATCAGTCTACTGCTGAAGGAGCTGCTCAGGGACCCCACAGTGTCATGTAGGGTGAGAGGTGTTGTCCATGATGGATGTCAGCTTAGCTAACATCCTTCTCTCCCCCACCTCCTCTATGGAGTCCAGAGGACAGTCCAGGACAGAGCTCGCTCTCCTGATCAGTCTTTATATCATATGTTAACTGACATTATCTATCTGATCGGGAAAAAGTCATACAGTGTGCTTAACAATTAGCACCCTGTGAAACTGGGAGGAAACTGCTTAAGGCCAGCTCACAAAAAAAAAAAAAATCTCATTCTCACACTTTCATGCATTGCTAAAGCACATACAATGAATTCCTGCATCAATTGCTGTGAATTGAAGCTCTTGTGTAACTAATGTGCTACTTTCTGTGTCCCTCCACATTAAGATGTTGCTCAGCAAATTGCTCAGAATTTTCTCAGTGCAGAAAAGAATCCCCATATCCCCATTCAGCAACAGAGCAGACATAATGTAAATTGCTACTGTTATCCCTGGCCATGAATATCATCAACACTACCACTACACACAGCTCTTTCAACTCTGGAGGTTACAAGACATTATCCTGTTCATCAGTGAGGTGTGAATTATTTGGCTGATGGCAAAGACGTAATCAACTTGTATCCCAAATCCTTTCCGATGGCAGCATCATCTACATTAATTAATGACTTAAAAAGAAAAATAACTTTTTAAAGGAAAACATTATGCCTACCACACAGCAAACGCCTTTTGAGCTTAAAACTTTTTTAAAGGCTGGGCCCAGTTTTTTCCTGGTGAAATTTTGGGAGGAGGGTGTTGGCCCCAAACGTCATTCCAAGGGAGTTTCAGCGGACTTCCCCCAACTTGGAGTTTAATCAGTCACTGGAGCAATGTGACTGTGGTGTTTGGGAACGTCGCGCATGATAATAACAGAGTGGCCCTCTTTTTCTATGTTAGGGATATTTATTTTAAGGCGTTTGTTAAGTATGAATTACAGGAGTGGAGAGATGGACTGGCGGTGGACAGTTTTCACACTGTTTTTGAACTTTCAGTTCACTTACGGGTCTCCCTCTTATGACTTGTTCCAAGGGTCTGCATACACTGGAGTGGTACACAGACACAGAAACAGGTAAGAAATGGGTTTGTTATACTTATGGAAACATTTGAACTTCTCGGTTTTTGTTAAAGTCATAATAACCAGTTCAACACGGGCGTTTCTTTAATCCAACTTTTCCTGAATGTAAAATACTTTTGTTGCGCAGTTGCCAATAAAAACGCGATAAAGTCCAAACTTTTCGTTAATCGGAATGACCTCAAGAGGTTTAGACTATTATGGTCATTTATGTAGCCTGTTAACATTCACTGTGCTTTTATCAGTTGTGGCTAAATTTGGCTCGAGTTTGCCAGTGTCGCCAAAAGGTGATAACACCCAGATAAACGTTGGAATGTCAGTGATTACTCCTATCGCTCATCTACAAGAGACCATTACTTCGTTTGCAGCTCTTTCCAGATAAACCAAAATGGGCTAAAACGAAGAAGAATCTCACTGAAATTCCTTCTAAGGACAGAACTGTGATCCAAAATCACTAAAAACTGCAATTTTTTCATCTAAAATGTTGCTGAGAGTTCTTGGGATAGGCTAGTGGCCATCTTTTGAAGCTCTTGTTTATAACTGCCTCTCTCCTCAGGAACTGGTGTGCCTATGTGGTGCGCAGGAACGTTAGCTGCGCCGTGCAGGGGAGTGTGGAGAGCTTCCAGGAGCCCGTAGTGGCCCCCTGCCCAGCCTACCAGACTGACTGCCAGCAACAAGTGACGTGAGCACCCGAGGGGCGAGGGGAAGGGGGCGAGGCTGTATGTTTCAATGTATGAGATAGACTGGAGTTCTAATACAAAATGTTTCTTGAGACCTGGAGGCAGATATATTCACAGTGGCTGAAGAAACTCCATTGGCAGCAATGTGCACTGTTATTCATGTTTTTTTGGAGTATTGACCAAAGCCAAATGCATAGTCATTTAGCTTAATTAGCTCCTCTGATATGTATGACACGTAGGCTACCTTACATCCTACAGTATCCTCAAAAAAACAAAAAGAAAATGACACTAATGAACTGTAAACAATGTCTAAAATTGGATGAAAATCAGCACACACCTGGGACAGATACCCTTTCTCTTAGAGGATTGGGTCAAGAATTATGTACATAGTTATCTGAGTAAGCTAGGAGACTGCTGACCTTCCAAGATCATAAATGGAATGGTCACAATGAATGAAAAAACGTAGACATTGGCTTTAGTTCTGTATTTTTTTTAATTCAGACCAGAGTTCCCTTTTACCTTTTTGATTTACTATGTGTTATATGTTATAATACACTTACAGATGCTTCACAGCTGTTGATATGCCATTAGCAGGTGGTCATCAATATAATATAACTCAATGTCCTGTTGCAGCCTTTATCAACATGCAAAAATAATAGACATCGCTATCAATTCATTTGGAAACCACATCAAAAGGAACCTCATCCAAGTTGTATTCTGCTTTCACTTGGGCTGGATGACCATCCCTGCAGATAAACAGCTGTGAACAGGGCATGAGCTTTATCATCAGAAAATCTGAACCTGATAGCTTAGAACTTAGTAACTGAGATAAAAAAAAGCAATCTGTTCCTCTAATGGAGTAATTGATTGTTGTAAATGGAAGTATCTACACCAGTAAGTGCATGAGCAACAGTTTTTTAATTTTATATTTTAGCTTTGTGAATCATTATGAAACAATACATGGTATCTGTGGTTGAGCGTTGTGATTGACTTACACAAACACATCCACAAGAGCCACTGTATTGTGGAAAAGATCCCTGGAAACAGACAATGCTAAGGTCACAGGAACACATTTCCAAATTTCTGAGTAAAGCAAGAAGAGCTGGCAGTGAAAAGAGACACCTCAAGTTTTTCCATTTTAGTTATAACATAATGTACTGGCTTTATCTCATGTGAGGATGAGATTTAAGCACACATAGTTGATTACAGCCATCATGTTAAGGTTTTCAGTTTATTTTCTTCTATTTGTCAAGCTAGAACAGTGTTATCAGTGAGGGTGTCAGTTGGGGAGATGTGCAAAGATGATTGTTTCAGTTATCAACTTTCCAGATGTTCTGCATGAAATGACCCCTGCCTCCAGGGAAGTGATGTCATCTATTGTTTCTTTGGAAACTGCTTGCATTGGCTAGAAAGTTGAAATGTTTATTTAATGGGGAACAGTAGAGAAGCTCAAAAATGTTCCAAAAAGCAGACGTTTTGGTGATTGGAGGAGTGTCTTCAGTGTCTTCCTTTTGGAAAGGCAGAGTAGATGTAGCATAGACAATCAAAAATACAGGAAAAACATTTAACAAATGGTCTGGGTTTGATATTGGAAAAAACCGCCGTGTTCCCAATTTTATATTCATGTTGGTTTGAGATTTTGAAAACCCCTACTCTGCCCTGTTTTACAGATACCAAAATCGGTTTCGTCCCACGTACAAGATTGCCTTCAAAACAGTCACAGAGTTGGAGTGGAGATGCTGTCCTGGTTACCAAGGTCTGGACTGTAAAGATGTAAAACCACCCCTAGACCGTCAAACCGTTCAGGGAACACAGCCTTACCTCCCACCAAATCCTGGATATACAACCAGACACACACAGAGTAAGACACCATTTTATGTTCTACATTAAGTGTTTTTTTCTTCAATGTCTGCTAAATACCTATGTATTTCCAAATGAAGTACCGCTAACTTAAGCTACCTTAGTGGCATTCTGCTTAAAGGAGGAGAGAATCTAAATGATAATAATCTAATAACTTATTTTCTGATCATAGGGCCAGAGCGGAGAGAGACAGGGCACCATGAGACGAGGCATGGTGGGACAGATAAGGTGCGTCTTCTGGAAGGTGAAGTTCAGCGTCTGTCTCAGACAGTCCTTGATCTCCAGTCTGCTTTGACAGGGTTAACCGCCAACCTCCGCACAGAGCTGCAGGAAGACACAAAGAAGATACTGGTGACACTTCTTAACAACATGCGTCCGCCAGACAGTGCTACGGTTGTAAGCACAGAGGAGAGCCCAGCAGTGCTGGATGGTCATCAGGCTACTAAAGGTGGGATGGCTGGACACAACGCTATAGAAAAAATAGTGATCCGGTTGGACGATATCAACAATGAACTGAAAAGCAAGGGTGAAGCTCTGGAAGACCTTAGAGGAACCATGACAAGTCATGAGGGGCAGATCCGCGTCCTGATGGATGCCTCTCAATCTCAGACTCCAGCCATAGCAGAGTTTGATGTTATACAGACCTACGTTGATGGAAAAATTGAGAAGCTGAAGAAGGAGCTAGACCAGAATGTGGAGGAACAGATGGCCAAGCTGCAAAGCTCATGCAATGACAAAATCAAGACCTGTGAAGACAACCGTGATCAAGGTTTGGCTAGTCTGACCAAGCTGGTAGATGCCAAAGAAGCTGATCTGAGAAAGGAGATCCGAGCACTACGTCTGGACATGGCTGCCGCAGATGGACCTATACGAACTCAAAGGCAGACAGATCCATTCAAAGTGGAAGGGGATCGGAGTGACCACAAAGACCTTTGGCGTGAGATTGACCGTATTGCAGAGGCTCACCGCATCCTGAATGTCCGCATTGACAACGAGCTGGCGCACCTGTCTGCACCTCAGGAAGACAATGATTTCAGTCTAATGGTGGAAGAGCTGGAGGCACGCATTAATATCACGGAGCAAAATGCAGAAACTCACTGTTTCTATATTGAAGAGAAGCTGACCCGTATGATTTCGGACCAAGTGGCAGAACTCCGGCAGCTTCTGGAGGAGCGTCTGAGCGGCATGGAGGACCAGTTCACAAACATGCTGGTGGAAATGAGCAATAGCTCCTTCCCTGGGATGTTCGGTGACTCCATGGATGCCATCCAGACAGAAGTCAACAACAATAAGTTCCTCCTGCAAGGTTTGGATGATAAGGTCAATGCTGTTGGAGAGTTGTGCTCTGCAGGATGTTCAGGCTCAGGAATTAGTGTTGGTGCAGTGAGTTCATCACCCACACCTAAAGGTCTAGAAAACATTTTGAAGGACCTTAGTCGATATAAGAATGACTTGGACGTTCTTCACACAGATGTCAGGGCCAACACGGACAAGCTCAGGCAACTGGAGGACATTGTTGGAAGGGAGTCAGTCGCAAATGAGGGACGTATCAAGACGATGGAGGACTTCCAGAAGGGATTGATTAATCTCCAAGATAATGTGCTTGGTCTGGCTGGTGCTGTTACCGGGTTAAGTGACTCCATAAGCAAATACAACCAGGATATGCACAGAATAAACTCAACATGCTGCCATGCAGAGCAGAGTGGCACTGGGAGTCCAGCAGTACTCAGTAGCCAGGCAGATGACACCAGGCGTCAGGTGGAGGAGCTGGGTAACAGACTTGATACACTCAGTAGGCAGGTGTCATCTGAACTGAGTCAATGTAGACAGAATACACAGGGTGTTTCTGATGGCATCTCTGCTGTGAATGGACGTGTGACCAGACTTGAAAAGGTGTGTGGCAGGCTAGACAGGGTTTCTGCTAATATCAGAGAGCTGAAAGATGGACTGGACAGACATGTTGGTGGTCTGCGGGACTATGTGTACAGGATGAACGTCACCTGTGGAAACCACGGCGCAGACATCATTGCACTGCAGAATTCCTTGCAGAGGTTCCATGCACAGCTGTCTGCGATGGCCAAACACGTATTGAAAGACGTCACCGCCAAGGAGCCAGGTGAGTTGGTGGTTTGGTGATGGTTTGATGACTTCATTGGCTACTTGTTGTAATGTCTTCAGAAGGAAATGACAGGAATGATCAAAGGGCCTCTTTGGCTTTCACTGACATGAATCAAGTCATTGTTTGGTCATATTTATCAATATTTATTGAATGAGCAGATCCCAGAGTTTGAAACCAATACTCAGAACATCAGTTAGCCAGCAACATGATGAACTGATTATTATGTGAATGCTGAATATGTACAGCATTGGTGTTTGGCTCTGACCTTGTCACTCCCCAAAAGGAAGCAGCCAGCTCAGCGCAGCAGGGAGTTGGGGACGACGGCAATAACTTCCAACTTAGGGGAATGTAGACTCAGGCTATGTTCAGACGGAAACGATCTGAAGAGAAAAGGCAAAAGTGGCGTTGCATTCTCACTTTTTATTCCGCATTTAGACAAGCGTTGTGGGGGGGGGAAATCTGCATGTATATGGTGAAGTGTGTGAAATTCGATGTAGTATGCACAACAAAAGCTGACTATTTTGTCTGGACAGATGAGGAGGTGGAGTTATTGCTCCAAACAATGCACACAAGCGGCACACACACACACGACACACACACACATGCGGCGCACACGCATGGCACACACACACACACACACACACACACACACACACACACACACACACACACACACACACACACACATGCGGCGCACACACACGGCACACACACACCCACATGCAGCACTCATTCACACGGCATACACACGGCACACACACACACACACACAAATGCAGGTAGTTTTATTTCTAACATTATTCTATCAACAGACATTTACATCGATAGTCTGGCGTTATAATTTATTTGCCTCGGGTGTACTGTGGAGTGGGTAAGACTGTTTTTAGTGGCAGGCTAGCAGATACTGTTGACTTGAGCTAGCCTAGCACCAGCGAACTCTGCAACTAGAAGGACTGGATGAAAAGTGTTGAAAACGGTCTCCACTGATAAATAACATACTGGCTAACTTGGAAATTAGGTCCTATGTCCAAAATTCTGAACCACCTCTTTAATTAAGTACACCACAATGAAAAAGGTGTGCACTGCATGTATGTTGCAATTAGAAGAGTATGCTCAATATAAAGCTACAGCCAGCACCCGGTTACTTTAGCTTGGTATAAAGAGTGGAAACAGGTGAAAACAACTAGCCTGGTAATTGTCCATTGGTAACAAAATCCAATCTAAATCGGTATGTTTTTGTTTAATCTGTCCAAAAAAATGAAGTGTAAAAATATCAAGTTGTGGTTTTACAGGGGGTTTTATGCTTGAATTTTTTAAATGACTTTTGGAGAGAGACATGCTACATGTAGCTCTCCCCCCCGTTTCAAGTCTTATTCTAAGCTAACTGGGTGCTGCTGGCTGTAACTTCATTTTGAATTTCATCTAACTCCCAGCAAGAAAGCAAATAAGCATATGTATTATTTTACCTTAAACTTTTCAGTGTGACCGAAAAGATGTGCCGTATGACTGTAATTAGATATACATTAAGGCACAACTTCACCACTCAAAATTCTATGGATTCTCCCATTAGCGCAGTCAGGCACTGAAATTACTAAATACACAAAACTCCTTTGCAACTTCCTCTCCAACTTCCACCATATGAGTTTATCAAGTGTGATTAACATCTGTGTAAACACAAACTTTTCCTGAAGATAATCCTCCATATAATGCATTATGCTTGCTTTGCTTGCATGGAGGCTTGGAGGGAAGAATCAGATCCCATGAATGGCCACAGGGTATTTCCCGGAGAGGGGGGACACGGGTTCACTGGGCCTCCCATGCTTGCCTTGAATATGTCATTCAATATGTCCCAGCACCAAGAGGCAGAGGCCCACATTGGAAACTTCCTGTGACTTAGATTCATGTTGTCCTAGGAATTCCCCAGTTTTTATAAAAGGAATTAAAGTTTGACATGCTGAGGTCAGCCCCTCCTAACTACTCTGATGATTTACTCGCACTGTTTTGTGCCTCATTTCTCCCAAATGTCAGAACACCCGAACAGGCTGGTCCACCCACTCCCTTTATGAACATGTTGAGCTGTAAGGTCTTCTTTCTTGCACCATGATGACATAGCTTTTTTACACATACCACTGGATCTCAGTTCGCAGTCTCTCAGTACACAATTACATACACACAGACACAGGCTCATACACAATACATACGTATCTCTCCCCCTCTCTTTCTCTTTATACATGAACACATACCAACCTCCAGAGATTCCTGTAGGGTGACCTCAGTCTGATGTGTGAAGTCTGGTCCTCATTAAGGGCCCTGACTCACTGCTGGAGCCAGTCTTGATGGAGAGGGGAGAAGCATGGCTCCACACCCAGGACCAGATGCTTCGACTACCCTCAGCTGTGATGTCATGACTGGGGCCCCATCACCAATGCCTCCCTTTCTTAAACCATCGTCCAAAACAATGGTATAACAGGGACCTGAGGAAAAAAGAAGGGCAGATGAATTAATGGTTGTGGTGTAGAGAGAGGCATTTTGTATTCCATTTCACTCTTTGCCAAATATGGGCAGATATTTCCAAACTGTGATATTTGATTTCATTACCGTGCCCGTAACATTGCACCTCTGCCCAGCATTAAATCAGACAGAATTGTGCCTACTGCAGCATGACTGTGAAACATGATTGTCAGCAGGGTTCTTACTTAATTAGTTGTTGAAATATCTCAATACAGTGTTTCCTCTATGTTGATTTGACCGTGGTGGCCCCCCACGGCAACATTTCTGCCCCCCACGGTATCAGAAATAGGGCTGCATTGTCAGAGTGCATGTCGGAGAATTTCGCGGACGTGCTTCACAACGCAAGCTGGCACGCGCATCGCATTCGGACCTGCCCCCACTGCTAAAAAAAATCCTAAAGGAAACACTGCAATAGGAAAATCAGTTTCTAGCTTTCATTCATATGAGTGAGCATATTCAAAGTTTAACATTGTTGGAAATACGCTTATTCGCTTTCTTGCTGGGAGTTAAATTAAGAGATTGATACCACTCACATTTCTGTTTGCTAAGTTTGAAGCAGCTCTAAAGCTCACTAATGAATACGTTATATCTTTTTTTGTCAGGCAACCTGTCTGTCACATAACCCAAGTTATGTCGTTTTTATGTTTTGGTTTTTGTACGGATTGAACAATTTTTTGGTTACCTTTGGGCTAGTCTATATCCTTTGCGTTCCACTTCCGGGATTGCTCAGGTGCTGCAGGAAATTCCGCCGGATGCATGTATTTCCCGTTTCCTTCCGCTATCTTTGTGTTGGATTTTTAAATTCGGTGGACTTATGAGGACTATTGTTGACTCGTTTTCTCTCGTGTGACTATTTTGCAGCGGCTCTGTGCGGAGTTTAGCACTGCCCATGACGATTCTGATTGGTTTAAAGAAATGCCATTAAACCAGAACACGTTTTCCTCCCATCCCCGAATGATATGTGGAGTAGCCAGACCCTCCTTCAGCGCACTTTGGTGGAGGGTCTGGCAAAGCGAGACCGCCTTTGGACCAGAGCCAGGCTAGCTGTTTCCTACCTTTTACAGTCTTCATGCTAAGCTAAGTTAGCGGGCTGTTGTTATAGCTTATATTTATTGTACAGACAATAGAGTGGCAAGAAAGTACATTTTCCCAAAATGTTGATCTTTTCTTTTAAGGGCAAATATGATATTTCTCTCTTTGTGCTCATAGTCTGTATTCTAAATCCCACGGGAGAGGGAGTTGGACTGTGTGACTGAGGTAGCATGAGGATTGAATGTTTTCCTTATGTTTGGGAAGGAGAGAAATAGTCTAAATGTCCATAAAAATAAAAAATAAAAATCCATAAAAAAATAAAAATGGGTGTGGTGGTGGTTGAGAGCCTACTGAAATGTTTCCTCTCTGCATTTGATCTCATATTCTACTCTGTCATATGAAGGCCCTGAGGAGGCTGTGAACAGATGAGGTGTTGTAATAGCATAACTGAAAGATTAACTGGAATAGCTTTGCCCTCACAATGTGACTGCTGAATGAAATCGTGTGACTTCAGTTTTAAAATGTTGGCACTGCTTCACCCACAGCAGCAGCTGCTGCTGCAGAGGTCTGTTGCTACAGCCTGTGTGTGTGTGTGTGTGTGTGTGTGTGTGTGTGTTTCTGGCTGTTTTCTTTCCGATAGGTAGTTGTAGTTAAGCAGCAGCGACTCTGTTGCGTCATTTTAAAGTATAACACAGATGTATCAAAGTGACTTTGAAGTTATGTGCGATTAGGGTGCAGACTGTTTAATAGAAGTTATCAGGAAATGTATGGGAAATTCTGTTTTCAAAGAGCTTGAGCATGCTGTTCCTTAATCAGATGGCGAATAATCAACCGTCTTGTGCTGGTTGTATTAAAGCAGGGATAAAATAAAGGCTTTGATTTCATGGATCAATGCTTTTCAATTGATCATTCTGACTTTATATAGCAGTAAGATTAACTGTCTAGCGTGATGAGGGAATAAAAGAAAAACAAGCTATCAAAGGCTTTTTGAAGTTAAAGGGTGTCTGCTGGGAAAGAATGGAAATTTGAAATTGACACCACCACAAACACACTGTATATATTTAGTCAGCACCAGAATTTTTTTCTGCTCTGAAGCCTCGACTAGGTGAGGTGTTTCCATCTCTGACCCGTGAGCCCATCTGGAAGTCTTCAGAGGAGAATGGACCCAGATACACAATGGGAGTCCCTGAGGCCTGCCATGCAGTGCACAATTTGAACCTCCCATCATTAATATCACTGGAGGAAATGGAGTAGAGGATGAAATTGTGTCCATGTGCATAGCAAGAAAAGAAAAAAAAGGATGGTCGGAGTGTGAGGGATGCATTATTGTATGTGTAACAAACCACACCCTGCTCTGTGCCCCCTGACACAATTTTCCATCGCATGATCAGCTTGTCGGCTGCAATATTCCTCAACGCTTTCAGACACTCACGCACTGTCACCCGAATCTGTGGAAATGACTACAGCATCCCTCCCCCTGCAGTTTCTCAATCTGCTTGTGAGCAATAAACATCTGGTTTTGGTGAAGCTCTTGGTTGCACCAGCACTGGTGTGTGTATGTGTGTGCCTGTCTGTGTGTTTTTTCGACTTTGTGGTTGCCCCCTTAGTGAGACACAGGCTGAGAGCTCATGGGAAATATGCACTCAGGCAACCGACGTCTTGAAGGAGGTACAGAGAGGAAATGAGGGAGATTTCTGATTATCTCAGTACAACATGATTGCTGGTTTTAATTTGTTTTGGATTATATATGTGGTTTCTGAGTAGCTTGTGGTATCACTTGCAGTAAGAAGGAAGAGTTTTGTTAATGGTTGATGGTGTTTTATTTGATAAGAACAGAGTGGCTTTCACAATCCAGAGTAACAGGCAGACTCCAATGTAATACCATTGCTCTCAGGTACTTGGATTGATTACTTTGCCTCAGTACAAGACTAAATATACAGTTGACTTTTGATACATCATTATGTTGTTGGCTGCGGATGAACTTACAGCCATTGAAATAATTCTTTCAGTTTCAAGATGCTAAAAAGTAATTAAATGGTACCCTGTGGGTTTGAGCGTCAATGTTCATTCATGACCTCGGATACAGTACTTTGACAAAATGATCTTCACTTAAGGTCCACTGGGGTGACCTCTTACTCACCCGGTAGAGTGTGCAACCAAAGAAGTTCTAATAAGGGAAGAAGTTCCACTCTCTCGATACTTCTGGCTTCTGAACTGGTTGCAGTTCCACTCTGGTTCCACTATAGGGCGCTCACGGGCGAGTGCAGAATGAATGGGACTCTATTGGAGCTATATCCACTTTTCTCAGGATATCATTTTTTGTCTAGTAATTTGAATGTTGCATTCGGAAGGAGAGGCAAAGAAAACACACACTGCTGGTTGTTAGATTTTTTTAAAGTTGCTTTTTTGTTCTAAAAACGCCTTTTAAAATGTCAGTGACGTCATACACATCGTACGGCCAGAGATACTGCTTTACGGCAAGCTCTGAGTCACTTCCTTTGTTCTTTCGAGGCATCGACAACACAGCTGACAGATTAGACTCTCCCTGTCAATACACGTGCTAGAAAGAGGTTTGCTAATGTTTTAAAGACCACGCCGAAATATTCACTCCGACATTCTGGTTCCGCTTTGGATGCCGTCAAGCGGGATCTCTGGTCGTAATCAGTCTTTAACTGACCAATCAGCATTCATTAGCGGAATGCTAGCGTGTTATGGCAACAACGACTCAATCTGTAAGAAATCGAAAGGACATAAGTACTCATTCATTCAACTTTCAACCTATAATTCATGTTGAACTTGCAAAAACTACAATCAAATTTGAGATTTCTCAACGGCAATCAGGCAAAAGAGACAAATTTAGCCGTCTAACTCCATAGAGTCCCATTCATTTTGCACTTGCCTGCGATCACCCCCAGTGGAACTCTGGTGGAACTGCAACCAAATTCGGTACAATGGGGCTAAATAGGCTTTCCGTAGACGGGCTTTGGTGCGACCCATATAGGCGGAGTCCTTGGCAGCGGCCCAGGTTTGATTCTGATCCGTGACCCTTTGCTGCCTGTTATTCTCCAGCTGCTTTATAATAAAAAGGAAATAAAAAAAGCACTACAAATATTAATAAAAAATAAATAAAAAAAACATACTGTCCATTGACCAGCTTTTCTCCAGAGCTTTCAACTGCATTTTGTGGTCATCATTAGCAGATGGAGTTCTGCTCTGACTCTATCTGCTGATGACAGTGTGATACGGTTGAAAGCTCCAGAAAAAGCCTGCAAGTGGTTCTTAAAGGTATACTATGCAGGATTCTCCTAAAAAACAATGTATTGACTCATACAAAAGTAAAATCATCACTTATAACCCACTAGAAGTGTGTAGCGGTGTCTGTAGCTGCAGATACCCTGCCCTTTTCTTCTTCTTTTGCTGCCTTGGGGACGTTTTTGGGCGTCAGCCTTTGCCGGGGGGAGGAGGGGCCAACTTTGAACGTTGTGTTTACAAACAGTAAGCGAGAATTCCTGCATAGTTCGCCTTGAAAGCTTTAGTGCGCAACTTGTTGATATTAATGAACGTCCGTTACATTCAAGCCATTGCCAAATGAGTTTCTACAAAGCTAATTAAGACTATCAGCTCCACACAACCCTCTGTATTTCTCAGTATGGTTTCCTGTGCAAAAGCTCGAGTGAAGATCATTACCTCTTCTGAAGACTCCATCATGTTTTTTTTAATCCTCCGTGTCCTCAGTGTACTCTTTGGCTATTAGCAACTCCATGGAATTTTCCATGTGATTTTGTATTGTAGTAGAGGTTTGTTCTCCCTATAAAATCTTTGTTGTTTGTATTGTTTAAGTGCTTCCCCAAAGATCAGTGCCTTTTCCGTAAAATCTAAGTGTATATAATCATTTGGAATAAGTGGTCATTTCCTTGAAGTAAGTGTTCTTGGCTGAATGACATTATAGTAATCCTGTTGCATACTCCAACCTCACCCACAATGTTTAAACAGCACTACAGACACATGAAGCATTAAACAAGCCATTTAATGTAGAACCCCCTTCACTGAATCTTAAGTACGGCTTGACACAATCTGTCTGACACCTGGCTTTGAGACGGGGCTGACACAAAGCAGGTACTGTAATTATTCTTATTTGTCTTCAGGACACTCTCACAGCGTCTCCAGCTCACCTCAGAGGTCCAGGTAATGTCTGCGCCCTCAGGGGGTCCGGCAATCAGCCAACTGGTTTCCGTTCAGATGGTTCTTGTTGCCTAAAACTCACACCGACCACCCGCTTTGCTTTTATGAGGGGTAATAATGGTATCGGTTGAAAGAATAGCTCAGAGGAGCAGTGAAAGCCAGATCTAATTTTTGCCTGTTATCAGAATTCAAGTCGTTAAGGGAGAATTCACAAGAGAAGGGAGGGATGTGGTCTGAATGGGAGAGGAAGTGGGATTTAAAAACAAAGAAGTAAATCGAAGGCTTGTGCCTTTGCAATTACAGCCTCTTCCATAACTTTCCGTTGTTGTGATCAGATGGTAATGCCTATCATACAGTTAGAAAGTGAACCATAATTTGATATATTTATGATATTCCCATTGTCTGTCTTTTTCTTTCTAAGGAATGACATTAAGACCAGAGAGGCCTGCTATTTTGCCAAATTTGACTCAGCCCAGTACCAGAATCCAACAAATCCACATCCCTCTCATCATCCCACCGCCGCCATACAATCCCAGCCAACCACTGCAGCCCAACGTGCACTCGACGAAGATCAGCCCACCAAGCCAGCCGTCCAGACCCCGCCAACCAGGCCACCCCACTGTTCCCTTGGTTCCCAAAAGGCCGGTGGTGGAAACGGGTGAGGCAGGACCTCCAGGGTACAGCCGCAGGGTGACTGTGCGGAGAGGGTCTGAAGACTCGTCCAGCATGCCTGTCAAAGGATTTGCTGGAGCACCAGGTGAGTAGGGCTAATGGTGATGATCATCTTCACACTGCAGCTCTAATTTGGAAGTTTTTTCACAAGTGATTGTGATCTGTGTGAACACTAAAAAACCGCATGAATTTAGTCTCATTCTAGTTTCACTCAAGACCACATGGATTTATGGCTCAAATGGCTGCACGATATGAGGAAAATATCTAATTGTGATTATTTTGACTGATATTGCGATTTGAAATCACAATATTGGAGGGAATGATCGTTTTTGTATCATTATTCTCATTTTCATTGAAAATTATTAACTGTGATTTTTGCGAGGATCTGTACCAAACAAAGATTTTTTTCTTTAGTCTGTAGGATAGGATTTGTAGGCCGGGACATCTCTGCAGCACCACAATACTTAATTCAGAATGGTTTGACACATATTTTTCTTTTAACAAATATCGCCCCCCTGCGATTTGGATATTGCACTAGTCCATATTGCGATTTTGATACAATTGCGATTAATTGTGCAGCCCTACTCAAAACCTGATTTGGAAATACAATGGGTATCTAAAATAATGGTATGTACAGGGGAAGAAGTACAGGGAATAAGGGCGTAACAAAAGAAATAAATTACACCATTTGAAATAACCAATACATATTAATAATAATTACTAACAGGCTTAGCCTATAAGCCATTTTACAATGTCATTAAAACGACTCGTGGCACTTTACTAAGTCAAATATTCACTTAGTAAATACGACCCTTGTGCACACACCAGAAACAAAGAAAACTCACCACACTCATTTTTATACTGTATGTTGTTTGTAAATGAAAGTGTGTGTACTTTGCTTGTGTAATCTGATAAAATGATAGCAATCTATTCCAGGTTGTTCTCGAACATCTGTTTTGATTGTCAGATCTACACCCTACCCCCCCATGCTTAGCCTAATGTTTTGTTCCCCAGGCTGTAACTGAAAGCGTTAATCCAGATTCTGATGCACAGAGTCCATCTGTATAAATGAAGGCTGACACTGGAATCTGTCATCACTGCCATGACAAGAAGGACATTTTATGACACTGTGTCATAATTCTGACATCATGGAGAGCTAGGCTGAGCCAGCATTACCACATGTGTGACATAATATATGTATGCTCCTCTTTTCAACAGTGCTGTCAATTCACAGTCACATCAGATATACTCATCTTAACTGCACCAGCAATGACAGTATTTGGAATTGAGCCTGAGGTCTGTCTCGTTTTTAGCCAGTTTTACACATGGAACCCATAAACAAAGTTTAATTATCCATGTACTTTGGTTTTTTGGGCCAACTCAGATTAGACGGAAGAGACAACAGATAGTCACAGAGCCAGTTCTGGATGGAATTAACTGGACTGCATATTCAGTAGGATAATAAGGGGACTTTTTTTTTTTTAAAGATAATATTTTGGGCTTTTCCGCCTTTAATTTTGACAGGACAGCTAGGGGAGAAAGGGGAGAGAGAGGGGGAAGACATGCAGGAAATGCTCACAGGTCAGACTCAAACCCTGGACCTCTGCGTCAAGGCATAAACCTCTCAGTATATGTGCGCCTGCTCTACCCACTGACCCAACCCGGCCACATAAGGGGAAATATTAAACAACAAAACAAAGGCTTTGTTTTAACCCCCGCATGGCAAGTTTTGGCAGTCAAGGAATAGAGAACAGTTTTGAAATATGTCCTTTAAATCCATGTTAGTCAAGAATCCTAACCTGAGAATCCAAAATGCATGCAAATCTTCAGGCTTTGGAATAGAGTCGTACGAGTTTTTAATTAATCTTCACCATTGAGGGGTAGGTTTTCACATCATCTTTTCTTTACAGGGCTGTGAATCCTTGTGATTGTTTTATTTCTGTTCTATGGTTGTTGGTCTTATTTAGAACTAAAACAGCATAAATATCTGCGGTTTAAATCATTTCAAGACTCAATCTGCTTATAGATCCCATTGTCAGGAAAAAGCTAAATCAACATCAACTCATACAAAAAGGCACTTGTAAAACCAAAATGATGAAGTCTAGATTGCAACCTGTTTACTTTTAATTT
The DNA here is from genome assembly GCF_008315115.2 of Sander lucioperca. Taxonomy (NCBI): domain Eukaryota; kingdom Metazoa; phylum Chordata; class Actinopteri; order Perciformes; family Percidae; genus Sander; species Sander lucioperca. The sequence continues at coordinate 7,599,637 of NC_050181.1, forward strand.
TATACCTTCTCTGGGAAACTATCCCACATAATGCCATAATGTTTTGCCATAATGTTCAGATGGAAAACCAGACAACTGCATCTGGCAGGAGTATTTTCTCTTCAGATGATGATAAAACATGATGTGTTCTTTTGCAGGTTATCCTCCTCCGCAGCCTGTGTTTTTCAAGCCTCTATCAACCAGCCACCAAGGTATTGTAGCAGTTCAATATCAAGTTACAATACATGCATCTGCAGGCTTTGCCATTCAACTACATCAGTGTGTGAATTTTCTTTTGGGGAAAAGCTGTGAATAATGTATAGCGTGAGAGTGTGAGGTAGAAGGAACTGGATGTGTTAAGTTTAAAGAGGTGTGGGCAGACTGTGAAAGGATTTCAGCTCGTCTGCAGGTACTTATACCAGAAAGTTTTACCCTGTGCTGCACGGTGAAGAAAATTACTGAGTAGATACTGGCTATATTTACTGAAACAAAGATCTATTTCTTTTTCTTTTTAGCTACTTACCAACCAGAAAACAAGCATATACAGTGTGTGTGTATATATATATATATATACACACACACACACAGTATGAGATTATAACATCTATAAAATAAAGGTGCCAACCCTTCACAGCTGTGACTGTAGGAATTACAGTAATACACAATTAACACTTTCTTTATTTGTACCTTGTAGTTCCCATAGCAGCAAAGGTACCCTGGAACCCGATGCATCACGCTCCAGTTGAATCTCCAGGTAACTGCATCGATAGAGAAAAAAATGTAAACAAATCGTGAGCTCAAATATGAAGATTTGCGACGAAGCTAATATATATATATATATATATATATATACTCTCACTGTATATAAAGTGTGAAACGTGATGTATCTTTGAAATGAGCCACTGGTTGACTTAGAGTACGCGCATGTTTTTCGTTCTAGTTTCAGCCGACAACAGCGCCTTTGCAGATCCCTTCTCCTTCTCTGCTGGCCTCACACAGCAGCCGCTCTCTGGAGACTTTGGCTTCATCCGCTTCAACAGAGTTCTAGTCAATGACGGAGGACACTACAATCCCCACACAGGTACACATTAACAACAACAATTTAATATTTGTTGCAGTGTCACTATGATACCGTACATGGACGTGTTGGCTACATTTCATGTCAGTCATACAGAACAAACATTTAAGTTACATATAACACCAGGTTTATTGCTTTGTATCTTCCACCTGTGTGGTTTCTTTGGTCATCAGGGCCCTGTTTCTCAGATGGTTCTTAAATAATTGTTAGACAGCTGTTCTTTTCTCTCTCTTTTCCCCATGTAGTACTGCACACTAAATATGGATCGGTTCTTTCGAGTAATGGTTTTATTTACTACAGAGAATATTTTACCGTATCATGAAAATCAATAATCAATAATATGAGGCTTCAGCAGTCTTAGTAAATAAAAACGAGTGGCTATCTTTCAAAGCTGATGTCCCTGGACAGTGTTTCTCTTTTGAAAAGCAGTGGAAGGACAGTAACAAAAAATATCTTTGGAAGACATCTACTTGACTAATCATAAGAGCTTCAGATAAACTTTTGAATACATTTTTGTACAGAATTAGGACTGGATTTTGACTCCCATCTCTTCCATTTGCAGGGCATTAGCATGTGGTCTCTTAATGGCCAGTATGAACAGGAGGAATGATTACACAAAGCAAAGCCTGTTTCAATGTTGAAATGGGAACCTGACTATTGTTTCAAGAAAGATTTTAAAAAGTGTGAAACTAATCTTCAACCTAATTCAGTTATTCATTTTGGCTATGAAGAACAGGCCCCTCCGCCGGAGCAACAAACATTAGTAAACGGCACGCTATTCATGGATCACTTTAGTAAATATCAGACTCTATTCATTGATCACATTCGTATACATTAAACTCTATTCATTGATCTTACCCACACTACCTCTTTCCCTTTCTCATCTCCACAGGGATCTTCACTGTACCTCTGGATGGACGATACCTGATTTCAGGACTGTTGACTGCAAAGCAGGGTGACCGCGTGGAGGCTGTCCTGTCCGTGTCTAACCGCAGCATCCAGAGGCTGCAGAGCTCAGTGGGGCCTGTGGCTGGCCAACACGGGGGCTCAGCTGCTGCGAACTGCGGCTGCGGAGGCTCGGTGTCCTTCAGTCTGATTGTGCCCCTGAGGAAAGGAGACCGCGTGGGCCTGGTGAGGACCGGAGGCCAGCTTGCCACCACCGGGGCCAGGGAGATCCTCTCCACCTACAGCGCCATCTTCCTGTATGCACCACAGGCCAAAAGATAGCTGGAGCTCAGCTGGCCAGTAACAGCAAGGACTAGTTTGTTCCCAGATAGTTGGACTGGAGGAAATGTTAAAGAAACCAGTTTTCACTGATTTGCTGTGATGCAGCTTCTTTACAACGCAGTGCCACTGTGTGAAGATCCTCACTTATAAATTCAGTTAAGAAGTCCTAACATTGCAAGTGGTAAGCTATTTGCCAAATATACCTGAATACAATAAGCAGGATTTATTTCTAATGTATTTGATTATCGAGTTGCTTCTTGTACCTATTGTGGATGTCTTGTGTAAATAAGTGTTTATAAATTAACATTAAAAAGAATCATGTAATTATTATTTTAAGAAAACCATCTCAGAAACTCAATACAGTATGGTCAACATGTCAGCAGAATATGATATTGTTGGTAACACAATGAACCATGATAAATCAAAGTATAAGGTCACTTCATCTTACTCTGTAATGTGTACTGCAGAAGGAGAGAATGATGATTAATAGATACACGTGAAGAGACTGATGTGGAAAAAGCATGAGGTTTAGCAATACAACAAGCTTTTATGTTAAAAACTTGTCTGGCTTCAGAAACAGCACTGAAAAAGGTTAGAAGGCAAAACCCCCATTTGGGTCATTGCGTAAAGTGGGTGTGGATGAAAAATAAATTTCCCCTTTACCTCACTCCTGAGACTTAAAATATTCCAACAAAACTGTAAGAACCAGCAAGAGTGTATTTAGCCTTTCGTTCAGCCTCCATTAACCTTTAAAGAAGAGAAAAATACGGATTTCTATTCAAAGTTATTCAGTGAACAGTTATTTGGTTATTATTAAAAAAACAACAACAACAGAAATGTGGAATTAGCCAAGGTATTTAAACTGCACAACCTAGTTCATGTATTGATACTTAAAAAATAAACAACAGGACAAAATGTACTTCTCTAGTCTGTAGTTACTGTTGAACTTTTTAACTCTGGAGACATTAGAAAAATGCAGCACACATACATGTATTCACTTAGAAACTTTATTTAATACAAATATGACCATAAGCCACACTTTGTTAGCTTCATTAGGCCTGTATCTTTTTTTCCTTCATACCATGTATTTTGTTCTTTAAAACATACTTTAAACCACATTTCCATACAAATCAAACACAGCATACACTAGGTATTCCTGTTGGTCAGACACAATCAAATAGCAAGCGTTACCTCCAAACAGAATGGAACAAACATAGTCTCACAAAAGATCAGACACTTTATAAGAAATAATAAAAGAAAAAGGCATCGAAGACAGAAGAATGTGATGATCAGCATATATACTGGATCTATTTCCAACAACAGAACGAACAAACATTATATATATATATATATATATATATATATATATATATATATATACACATATATACACACACACGACATATCCCAGGATCATAGAGAATGAAGTGTGATTCTTCACACACAAGATGCTTTACTTTCATAGAAAGAATGGAATTCATTTTGTTAATCATAAGATATACATCTATTTGACTTTACCAAACAAGCAAATAAATCAAAGCAAAACACACATCTTAATCATCACAAAAACATCTGCGCTACAGAGTGAATGCGGAAACACTTCAGCAAAATAATGACGATAATAGTGACAATCTAGCCATGATCGTAAATTGTGCTTTTTGTTCCATTGAATGGTTTTCGGCTGTTAAGTCTCTGTCCAACTCTCTTCTGATTTTGAATCCTCAATATCACACACTATTTAGTTAGTGTTACACTTGTGCTGGAGGTATGATCCATGTCAGTGGAGTGGCACATCTGCCCACCAGTCTTTCCCTACAACACAACACACATAATGCCAGTGAAGCGCTTTCAAAAAGGTTCCTCAAGTATTTCCTCGTTATCTCCAAACAAAACCCAAATGGCTCTTCCTCTGGTCCCCCAGAGGAACAGTCTTTTATCATTTCTCACACACACACACACACACACACACACACACACACACACACACACACACACACACACACACACACACACACACACACACACACACACACACACACACACACACACACACACACACACACACACACACACACACACACACACACACACACACACACACACACACACACACACACACACACACACACACACACACACAAAGGGGTAGCTTGGTCCAGCACCTCAAACGAACATTTAGACATATTTCAGAATAGCTGATTTGTCTGTGGTGTCAGAAGGTCACTCACACAACAAAGAGGTAAAACTAGAACTCTTCCATCCTGCATTAATTGCATACTCTGGTCTGCTGTCTATAGAGACCTTCAGTGAAGTGCATGTGGGGAGAAGTGTTCTGAGTTGCATCTGTGGGTGCAGCTTAGACAAAGTGCGTAGGATAAGTCTCGGCAAAGCCACTGAGGGAACATAAGAAAAGCGTGAATGAATCCTGTCACCCCAACAGCAGCAGCACTCAGTGATTAGGTATGTATGCATGCACACACGCACACACACGCGCACACACCTTCCCATAGTCATCCTCCAGAGGACCTCGCAAACCAAAAATCCTTCATTTTAAGCCCTCTCTCCAGATCTACTTATTTCCACTGTTCCAATTTGAGTGCTATCATTTACATTTACATGAATATTTTAATACTAAAGCTGTGGATTATGAGGTTGAGGCTGAGGAATGTGTTTAGACCTTACATGTTGAAAGTTTCACTGTAAAACAAGGAATACAAAATGGTTGTGAAAATGGGATACAACACTAAAAAGAAAAAAAGATTGTACAAGGCCTAGCAGTTACTGTTAGGAGCATGTTAACCTACAGTATGACCAACTATACAAAATACCAATTTGAAGTATATCCACATTTCATTGGTGATAAATTACTTTTTCAGACAAGCAAAGGCAATCACGATAGAAATCAATAACTTAAAACATACCAATTATCTTAAATAATGACTGCATTGTTAACAAAACACACTTGATTCGCCAGAGCTTGTATAACACAATAATGATGTTAAAATAACAGCGAGACAATATACCATGAAGCTGCTTCATATTGTTTTTAAGTCGCACCTAAACGTGTATCCTCACATACTTGTTGGCAAATGAATATCCCTGCTAGGACCATGAATATTAACAATACCAAACATGACTCATTTAGTACCAACGTCGTAAGCTCTCCAAGGAAAAAGTGGCAATCTGAAATCTGCTGTCAGTCAGTCAAACAGTCAGTCCAGAGTCGAGAGAGTCAGGAACAAAACTGAACACCTACAGTAACTAACTGCAGTTTACGGTTCAAAGGTGGTGCAGCGGTTATTTTCCAGCCACTATCACTATTTTACTTCATGTTTTAGAACTGAATAAAGACTGGATACCTGTGTGTAGGTAAACATAGCAGCCACAGCAAAATATCACCGGCATATGACTAATGACTAATAATTGAATTGAATTGAAACTGGCCAGTGTTAAATGCCTACCCTGTGTGTCTTTTTTTTTTTTTTTTTTTGTTGTTGCTTTGGCATTTCACTTTTTCAGGGCGTTTGAGAAACGTGGAAAAACTTGATTCAAGAAATGTCTTTCCCTTCTGCACAGCACAGACTCTGGTGCTAAGGGCTAGTGCCTCGTGTGGGGCTTCATTCGCTTCCCTGCTAGAAGTTACAAAGTGAAAAGGTTAGTCTCCGATATTTATCCCTGTACTTTGATGGGGACTAGAGTGCTCACTGGGGTAAAATGCCGTCACAGGCATGAGAAATTCTGGAGATCACTTTGTAACTTCCATTCCTCTTGAATAGGTAATTACTGTTTACCATCTTTTTTGTGTTTTATGGTCATAACCCTGTTACTATGTGTGCATATGAGTGCTATATAGGACAGTTGGGGTTTCAGTCCATGTGTTTCCTGGAGATGCATTCAAGCGCACAGCCGAATTGCATGTATATGAGCACCTGGGCATCCATATGTGCTGGATTAGAGCAGTTCATCAGGGTTGATGTCTGGTATGGGCTGTCTCCAGTAACAGAAAGAGCTGAACTCCGGCAAGACAAAGGCCTCGTTCTGCTCTTTACTCAACAGAGGGAACACATGCTCCACCAGCTCACTAAGCCTGCTGTAACTGTGGAGAAAAGGACCAGGTCAGAGAGACAGACAGAGACTAGATATATTAAAGCACTAAATACTGAAAATCTGGAACAATTATATTTTAGCTTGTTAGCAATCACATAAAAACAAAATGCAGTAACGACTAGATCATTAAATAATTAAAATGCATAGATACAGGAAGTAGAACTTAAAGCTGCATAATTCTTTTTTGGCCAATTGAGGGCAGCGAAACAAGCTGTGCACAACACTGACATATTACATCATAGCGTTGCTATGACACGTGTTAGCAAACAGTTGCCTATTTACACACACACACACACACACACACACACACACACACACACACACACACACACACACACACACACACACACCTGACAATGAGCAACACTATAAAAAAACTGAGCAAATAACATTATTTGAAATTGTGTTCCTGGAAAGCTGACAAATAAATCTAAGTCCAATATACAATCCCCTTCTTAGCTCGGTTTTGTTCTCCCCAAACTCCTGAGGGAAATATCTGGCTCTTAAACTGCTAAAAGCTGCTTCTGCTGCTGGAAACGAGGGCAGTGACAACAGGGAGAGTAAACCAAAACAATGAGCTTAAAGACACTAAAAAAAAAGCTCCAAAAAGATGACTTGAACTGCAGAGGAGCATGATAAATCTCTGTGGGTTCCTCACTACGACTGACCATTTTTACCTTACATGATGAAATCTGATCTATAGTTGATTAGTGCAGCTTTAAGCTAACATTTCTATGTCTTAAGGTATCCCACTTGGTGGGTATGTTGTCAGATATTATACAGTACAGTAAGTGCACAATTGTAGTACTTATTCTAATGTACCAATGTCTTATCCTTACTATTGGGGATCCCTACAGTGAGACAGACAGAACCAGTCAGGTAATGTACTTACGAGGACTTGTTGCCCTTGGTCTGCTCCTGGATCAGCTCTCCCTTGGGGTTGACTGTGAAGATCCTACACACTGGAACTCCCACCTCCTTATAGGCAAACACATCCTGTATGGAAACTAAACAGTTAAAGGCTCAATCTGTAATCCAACATTTACATAAAACAGTAGTAGCCACTGGAAGAAAAAAAAAAAAAAAAGGACTCGCCCTGTGGACACATGGAAGATTATGTTGCCAGATGTTTGTAAGCCCAAAACAGGCAAGTGTTTTCAATTATAGCTATTTGTTCCCCTTCTAAAAGTCCTAGCGAATAAAACAAATTTTTATATGATGGAAAAATTAGCGACTGGCCTTTTTAAAGCCATCTGAGAACACATTTGATCATGTCATTTTTAGAAAGTAGTTCTCATACATAATACACACTGGGTACAAACTGACATAACCACATTAATAACATTAACCACCGATTTCCTGTTTGTGTTCCACCTAATGGCAATATTTCTAGACTGAATGTTTTGATGGGCAAGAGCAAGACGTGTTTGTGTGCGTGTTCTTTTTTGTTTTGTTTTCCTTGGAGCGCGTTAGAGACAGACGGATGTTTGATGGCCGACCCAGTGCTTCATCTGGGTGTTGGTATTTATGCAGCTGAACATGGGACGCTGTGCCCAGCTTGAGCTTCTTTCCAAAGACGATGTCGCATGGGACATACTCAGCTAGTGACCTCAGCTCAGGTTCAGCCCAGTACTGATTTCATATGTTTGTGTCTGTTAATTGATCACCAACGTGTCATGTTGATCTTGTAATACATCATGTCTGCATCGACTTCTGGAAAGCACAGCTTTCTGACATGTAAAAATGAGCGTGTTAATGTCTGGGAGGCTGACATCTTCAAACATTCATTAACTCACATTAGCTCTATTCCCAAAGGCGGCGTAGAATGGCTGCTTGTTATGCTGGAACAGGTTCTTGATATCTGTAAGGCATTCAATCTTGAAGATCTCTGGTTTCTTCTCAATGACCTCCCTGAAGCAGACAGACAGTTTGATTAGAGCGACACACATGCATGTGCTTACCATGGGTCAAGTCTGAATTAGAGTTTACTTTGCCTAATACATGTTCAGTTTCTCTCGAGTTTGCTTTTTTTTTCCCCCTGTGCATACAGTAGATATATATGTGCAATATCAGTTCAAAATAAAATATCAGTTTAAAATCATTAGTTTAGTGTAGGGCCATATAATTAATAGACACTACACAAAGATCCACATGCTGTAGGTTGCTATGGTGACACATTGACCATGACGTACAAGGTAAAGGTCACAGAATAATCCTATTGAAATTATGGTATTATTAACATGGAAATACAGCAGAGCAGCTTCTCTGAAAGTTCAACTTAAACTAGTAACCAACAGAAAGCTGCAAGTGTTGACCTTTGACAGAGCATGGGGACAACTGAGTAAAAAACACTGGCTTTGGCCATGTTATGTGCATAAAATGATAATGGGCCTATATGGCATACAACAACAAGGCAACACGGCCTGCATTTTTTTGTGTGCATACAATATTTAAGGAGTAGGAAGTAAGGAGGTGGGCACATTAATTGTAACTACTGTACTGTAACAATATGATAAGTGTTTAGTTGTTTAATGAACTTGACGTTAACACATGCTTTCACAAATTATCTTCGCATCCTGTACTACATACTGTTTACTAAAGCCAATAGTTTTCGCATCAATTACCAGCTACATTGTGTGATGAATACATAAATCATTTTTGACTGCACTTGGGAGTAAATTGCTTTGATTCTTTATGGTCTCCTATAATATTCCATCCACAGGTCAATGCTACGTGGAAATCAGCAAGTTGTCATTCTCCAAGTCTAATTAGCTAATTAAAAAACAGGTCAATCGCCCATCAAAGGCATTGCCTTGGCAGCTGTCCATGTCTGTGAAGACACAATTCTCAATAGAACAGACTGTGGAAACCAGGAAATAAAGATAAAAATAAAAGTTAAAGAGACAGCATGAGAGACAAGCAGATTCTGCACATAAGTATATTTCTACGAGCCGATTGCAAGGCTACCAACACAGCTAACACCTATTGAGCTAGAAAGTTATGAGTTTGAGTTTTCTGTAGCCTCAACAACCTCGGCATATGAAAGGCTTATGAAAGGCTTATTATAATGAATGGGGATTTGGAGAGGATTTGGAGTATTGAATGTGAAATTAAGTTTGCAGACAAAAAGGATTATACTTTGAAGGAAGACAAATATGGAATGGTTTGAAATCAGAATGAAGATTTGTGATAAGGAGGATTTATTGTATGGGAGGACTTTGAGAATAAGACGTATTTGGCTTTATGACACTGAAACTGGATGCCATTTATATTTTATGTTCTTGTACCTGTGGAAAGCAGAGAAGAGGCTGCTGGGAGACAGCATTAGAGGTCCCCGGGGTAGAATGGTGCCTCCATCATTGACCCACTGCAGGTAACCTCTTGTCATGTCAGCCATGCCAATAGCCCGCGCTGAACAGTACAAGAACTTGTAGCCGTTCCTGCCATCGGGGGGAGAGCGGTGCTCATTAACGGTTGTTCCAATACAGTTTAATATGATGACCATCATTAGCAATTACTAAGAATAGCACTTTCAGATGCTTTCATAATGTGCAAATGTCATACCATCCATCCATCCGTTAGCTATAGCCGCTTTTTAAACTCACAAAAGGAACTACAATGAGAAAAGTGGTCAAACACTGACATGAAGTTTCATGGGGGTTTTCTACAATAATTCTGTCTTGATTATAGTTAAGCTTGCTGAGTCATCAACCTCAAAGCACCCCACGCAAACACTGGGAGAAAAGATCAACTCCACAGAGAGACGATTTGGAATCAAACCCAGACAGTGCTAACCACTGACCAACCATTCAACCTTCCTCTGTGATTAATCAGTGTTGTTGTGCACTTACTCAGCTACTGAGTGGTAGAGCTTGGCAATGCCCTGGTGGGTCCAGTCCTTCCCCAACTGTGGCAGGATCTGTCCAAACACATCTGACCTAAAACATTAAAACAAATGCATGCAGATATTAGTGACATAAAGACAGCGATATCCCCATCTGTTAGGTACATCACTGAAAAAGGGCCCTAAAAACGTAGCAGATGTAGAGTAAGAGAGTCAGAGAAAGAATGTGAGTGAAAAAAGCAGATTGGTAGTACAGACCGCTCAAAAGGTCACATAAACCACCATAACTACTTTACCATTTCATCATAAACAGAACATTATGGACTGTTCTCCACTAATGAGCATTACGGGCCCATAGGGCAGGCACTGTCTCAACCGCAGCTTATAGCTGTGTGTGCTTACAGACTGAAATGTAAATGGGCTCATTATAGTTCCTGTGCTCTTCACAGTACTCTACTCAAAGAAAGCCACGTGTCACAGGTTGACCTAGAGGGTCACAGAGATAACAAGCTTCAGTCAGCCTGGACCTGTTTGATGTTGACCACCTATGAACCTCATAGAGTGGGCGTCAGGCACACATCAGACTTACGTCAAAAGAAATGGAGCTAGCTTTAAGCTAATTAATAAGTTTAAAACTCGATTATGGACTTATTATCTGCTATTTAAGAATGACTTGAATTACTCTGTGGCAATGAGGTTGCAAAAAAAACTGCACAAGATGTTTAAGAAGCGAAATATAATGTTCTGTAAAACCATTTATCATCCTCCTTTCTTTCAATTATTTCAATGTTCTGCAACGACTTAAGTCACTGTTCACTCAACTGCTGGCCTCCATCTCCGGTGATCACACTAGTCGTCAAATAAGCAGGCCATTTATAGACACGAGGGACTAAAAATAGCATTGCACTTCTACACATGCTGTCTTGCTAATGCACAAATCACTTCCTTTCTTGCAATATGGATGCTTACAGATCATAATCCATACATATGACAAAAACGTGCAAAAAGGTTTCTAAAAGAGTATGAGTAACAGGTTGATTACCCCTCATATACATACCCAATCAATATTTGGTATTTATTAGGAACATATTATGAGCATGTAGAAGCAGCTGCTATTATATGCAACCTAAGGAAAGCAAAATCATATGCAATGATGGAGAACCGATGAGCCATGGACAAAGCGTTAATGCGTTAGCAACAATAACAGTAATTTACTGTGCTGTTCAGTACTGCCCACAATCTATATAGTAACATAAAAGTAGAATAACACCTCAGAGAAGTTCAGCACCATTACTCTGCTTAGAGGGGTTAGGAAACTGTGAGTGACTTGGAGGCACGTACTTGGTGATGGTGCCATCAATGTCAGAGATAATGACTTTGTCGTCCCAGTTCCACAGGTAGATGGTGCCCTCGCAGCGGCATGTGCCCTGGTATTGGGTGGTGATGCTAAATGTCACATCATTAGGTCCCTCCTTCAGTTTCAGACTGGCCTGGTAACACACGGAAGACAGTGAAGGGAGGCACAGGCAATTTCATTCACCAACATGTGTTCCAACAGTAAAAACATTGCTCTCCAGTATGATTTGTTTTGCCACAGTAAAATGAACATATACAGGTCTTCAGAGCCCCCTACAGACTGTAAGTGGAGCAAATACTATGCAGTTCATGGCTTGCCAGCAGAGGGGGCTCCTAACTACAAAATATACCATTTTTAAGTACAAATCTCATTGAGTGCTCTACACTCTAGTTTGTGATATCAGCAATCATCTATTCTGAAAACCAGCCACATTGTTATTTGAAAATTAAACAGTCAACTAAAAGTACAGCTTAATAATAGTATAAATGAAATGCAATTGGGCGGTAGAATGCTATACCTTTAAAGAAGTTGGCTAGATGATTTTGAGGAAGAAAAACGTGTGTGTAAGAATGTACTTACTATCTGATCAGAGGAGAGGCGTAGTGACTTCCTGTAAGTGTGTGAGCTGGGGTGGTGCTGACTATCTATTGACTGCAGTCTCTCCTGACAGGATGCAGCGCTCACCTCCTTGGCCTCTTCATCACTGGACGAGTCTCCTGCGTTAGGCCTACAGGGAAACAAAAAGCATTATCTTTTTAAATTGCTTGAAAACAAAATCGGCTGTGAGTGAAATAACCAGTCTATGACTACTGTAAATAAAACATACGGTTGCATATACGATCCTATATGATTAATTTGTGCAACTTCTACTGCACTCTACAACTGTTTAAAGACTTAAAGCGGATTAAAATCATTACATTTTACTTAACATACTGAGCCCTTCATGATCTGCCTTGTAACCCAGCCAAAACACCTTAGTTTGTCGACTCCTATCTCTCTCACAATATAATGTGATTATGCTGAGTTGTCATAAAACAACAGATATATAAAGCTGTGTTTGTTATTTTTTTTTACAATGTCATGCCAGAGTTCAACATGTCACTGAACTCACTTGACTTGACGGAGTATTAACCTTTGGTACCACTTACTGTAAGGGCAGTTTCTCCTGAGACATGGAGGGTCCTTCCTCCTCCAGATGAGACTCCTCCTTGGTTTCAAGCTTAGTCTCCGACTGGAAGAATAAAAAAGGAAAATATCCCAAGATTTAAAGTACATATAAAAACAAAAGACAGTTCATGTGAATGCGATTCTTACTGAATAAAGGAAACTTGTAGGAGTTTAGTTTGCAGTGCATGTTTTGTTTCTAATACTTGTGATAACATGTGCACACCTGCTTGATTGTACTATCTGCCCTTTTTCGCCAGAACCACCAGCGGCCTGACTTCTTTGGCATTTTCTCCTTCACCCAGGCCTCCTCTGTAGCCTAGGATAAACAAGAAGACAGTTAAACAATGAGCTAGTTGCAGATTTACAATGATCCACATGTACTGACAACACAGAACAGAAAACCAAGTTACGTCACAGTTACCTTTGGTAAGTTCTTCTGAAATGCTTGTAGACTTAGAATCAAGGGTGCAGCTAGTGTCCAATTATAATATCTGAGAACACAGGCATTAGTTAAGCGACAATATTGACCTCACACAAAAATATACCTCCTGTACATTTCATGTGTGAAATAAAAATGCTTACTTACCTATTTCCTATCTTTACTACCAGGTTGGGGTTATCTATTATTGCTGGATTTTCAGCAAATTCCAGATAGGTGATGATATGCTCCATGAACCTTTCTGCAAACACAAAAGGAAGAGGAACATTAATTAAAGACAGC